>NC_068359.1:126776834-127076834 GCF_020536995.1 Dreissena polymorpha | reverse complement strand
GTCTTTTTAAATTAATAATAACTGACTTAACATTGATGTGCATGTGGATTGCATTTGAGTTATTTTTGTTCCCACTACAGAGCTAAAAGGAATGTAAGATTAGATTGCTTTATACCCAGCGTTTATGCCGTATTAAGCAGATTCGAATATTTGACTGTAAAATGTATTTGTAAATAAGAACCGTGTTGGGCTACATAATGCCACATGGTTCGATTAGAGTATGCTATGGCTATATTTATATGTACTCATGGTGTACTTAAATATTTATATTTTATGTATTTTCCAAAAATAGATTGTTGTAATGTAAGTTTATTTCCTTTTGCTTTTGTGATAACAAATATTTCACCTTAACAAATACACGTTTATAGTGGACTTTTAGGTTAACGTTTCATATTTTGGTATATAAAAGCGGTGCCTTATGTTCGATACATAATCAAATTGATTGATGTTACAGATTGAGATCTGTTTAATGTATTTGAATATATCTCATGCCATACAATTGTAATCATATGTTTCGTTCGCGGGTTTGCTAGCCAATATTTTAACATGGAATCATTAGTAATGAATATTTGAAATGTCAAAGTTGGCATTTGTTTGCAAAATAAAATGATGTTTGTACTTGTAAATTGTTTCCGCTTTAATTGGTGATATTCAACGCTACTACTGAGCATTTTATTTTAATGTTTTCTTAGTCGTATAGAAGATTGTATTACTGTTAATATCTTGTTAAGGCGTCAAAATGATAACGTCATTTTACTGTTTTTTAATAAGACGTTATTGAAGGTCCGTTGATTTAGGGTATTTAACCAAACACTGAAGTGTACATTTTATTCCACCGATATATTTTTAAAAAGCAAACAATAACAAGCTATTCTGAACCATCATCCAGCATTATGTGGTTATTTTCTCTTTTTTTTCACGTAGACAACTTTTTGTCTCTAAATATTGTGCAATTTTTTTTTGACATCACATTCCTGTAATTTTAATTATTTTATATATTTTGCATTTGATGTGCACATTGATTGCATTTGAATTTTTTCTGTGCCCACTAGTGAGCTGAAAGGAGTGTAAGCGATAAACAAAAGATTGCTTTATACCCAGCGTATATGTTGTATTAAGCAGATTCGAATTTATAAATGTTAAATGTATTTTTAAATAGGGAACCGTTTTTGGCTAAATACACTTTATTTACGTTTGCAAGATCATTTCCTTGATAAATATCGTAAGTTATATTTATGGGCTAGGGTTTTATTCAATGCATTGAACAAAGTGCCATGAGAGTATGCTATGTCTATGTTTATATGTACATAATTATGGTGTATTTAAATATTTATATTAAATGTATTTTACAAAATATAGATTGGCATAATGCAATTTGTTTTATTTTGTTTCCCATACAATAATATACGTGTACAGTTGACTTTATGGTTATAGTTTAATTTTTGGAATATAAAAGTGATGCCTGGATGTGTTCTGTGTTTTCGAATATATCTCATGCCATAAATCGTGTGTTTTGGTCTGCGGTCTTATTAACCAGTATCTAGACCTTGAATCATTAGTCATTCATATTTGATATCATTTTTGCTTGCGGTAATTTTGGGTTTTGGTAGTAATAAGGTGTTGTTTCATGAACGTCAAAGTTGACATTTGTTTGCAAAAGAAAATGATGCTTGTACTTGTAAATTGGTTGCGCTTTAATTAGTGATATTCTACATTATTACTGATTAGAACAGATTATTTTAATGTTTTATAAGTTGTTAAGATACTTGTATTTCTTGAAATATCGTGTTAGGGTGGTAAAAAGATCATGTCATGCGGTGTTATGCCGTGCTCTTGTTCTGACATATTCTTGTTATTGTAATTATTTTATATATTACGGATTTACATTTGTTGTGCATGTGGATTGCATTTGAGTTATTTCTGTCCCCACTACAGAGATGCTGGGACTGTACGCAATTCACAAAAGATTGCTATACACCCAGCGTATATGTCGTATTAAGCAGATTCCAATTTATATATGTAAAATTTATTTGTAAGTAAGGAACCGTTTTCAGCTAAATTCAATTAATTTACGTTCGCAAGATCATTTCCAGATAAATATCGTTAATTTGTATATATATTTTCTGGGGTATTATTCAATTCATTGCACAAAGTGCGAGAAGAGTACGATATGTCTATATTTATATCTACACATGGTGTATTTAAATATTTATATTTAATGTATTTTCCAAAATATATATTGGCATTATGTAGTTTTCGGATGTGTTTAATGTATTCGACTATATCTCATGTTATACATCATGTGTTTTGTCAGTTTCCTTGTCAACAAATATTTGATTCTGGAATAATTAGTCATGCATATTTAATATCATTAATGCTTGAGGTCATTTTGTGTTTTGAAAGTGACAAGGTGCTGTTTCATTAAAGTCAAAATTGACATTTGTTTGCAAATGAACATAATGTTTGTATCGGTTAATTGATTCCGTTCCAATTGGTGATATTTAACATAATTTAACGTACTTACTGATAAGAGCAGTTTCTTTTAATGTTTTCTAAGTCATTTAGTAGATTGTATTTCTGGAAATATCGCGTAAGGGCGTCAAAGTGATTACGTCATTTCACATCTTGTAATAACGCGTTATTGAAAGTCCGTTGGTTCTGTGTATTAAACCGAAATTGAAGTATACATTTCATGCTACTGATATTTAATTACAAAGCATACACAAACAGGTTTTTCTGAACCATCATCCAACATTCTGTGGCTGGCTTCTTTTTTCTCACATAGAAAGCTTTTTATCCCTTAATATTGTGACATATTTTCTGACAGCATATATTATCTTATATATTAGTGTGAATTTGGCTTGTTTTGGGATGTTCATATGTTCATTAACTCCAATCAAGTTCACTTGGCGTCAATAGCCAAGTTATAATCTTACAAAGGAAACTGCTTGATTTTACATTAGAATACATTAATTGGTTGTTAAAAATACAGACTCCATTTTAGAATAAAAAGGAAAATTACTGATGAGTCAGTATGTTCATTTTGCAAACAGAGTTAGTACAAATTAGAACATTTATTCTGGTTATGCCCGATATCTAAAGCAATTTTTGAAGAAATGTTACAAGAACAGTGTTTTCCTTTCATTAATATGACAATTGTTCTACTTGTTTACTCAACAACACCTGTTAGAGCTATAAATAATGTTATTTTGCTTATTAAACTTTCCTTCTACAAAATTAAAATAAATTAATGCATTATAAGCATAACAGGAGCCGATCATTACACAAAGTAGGATTATGAAAGCTTGAAAAAGCTTGTAAAAATAGTTTGGGAATCATTTCATGGTTAATTGGAATCGTCCATTGCTATTGTCATGCAAACTTTGAGTTAAAATTTGATGAGTGTTGTACTTATGTCATTTTCAACTTTGTATTAACATTTATAATGTACCGTTACTTAAATAAAATTACATGTAGGACCAATGTGTCAACATATAATTATATTCACCTATTATTGTATCTCTATGCCTTGTTCGTCCGTTAGTACAGTTGATAATACTTGCTTTGTCTATAGGAACTGGAAAATGTCTTTTTTTTTAGCTCACCTGAGTACAACGTGCTCATGGTGAGCTTTTGTGATCGCCTTTTATCTGTCGTGCATCGTCCGTCGTGCGCGGTTAACATTTGCCTTTGTTAACACTCTAGAGGCCACATTTATTGTCCAATCTTCATGAAATTTGGTCAGAAGATTGGTCTCTTTGATATCTTGGATGAGTTCGAAAATGGTTACGTTTGCTTAAAAAAAAGGCTGCCAAGGTGCGGGGCATTTTTATACGCCCGTTTTTAAAAACGGTACATATTATAGTTTCACCCTTGGCGGGAGGTGGGCGGCGGGAGGGCGGCGTCCACAGCAGTGTCCGCTCTCTAATTCAAATTTTCATCCCATCTTCACCAAACTTGGTCAGAAGTTGTATCTAGACAATATCTAGGCCAAGTTTGAATATGGGTCATGTCGGGTCAAAAACTAGGTCGAAGGGTCACTTAGTGGATTTCAAGGATTAAGCATGGTGTCCGCTCTCTCATTGAAGTAGTTTTCATCTGATCTTCACCTAATTTGGTCAGAAGTTGTGTCTAGATGATATGTAGGTCAAGTTCAAATATGGGCCATGTCAGATCAAAAACTAGGTCACGAGGTCACTTAGTGCATTTCAAGCATTTAGCATGGTGTCCGCTCTCTAATTGAAGTAGTTTTCATCTGATTTTCACCTTATTTGGTCAGAAGTTGTGTCTAGATGATATGTAGGTCAAGTTCGAATATAGGTCATGCCTGGTCAAAAACGAGGTAACAAGGTCATATGTTGCATTTCAAGCATTTAGCATGGTGTCCGCTCTCTAATTGAAGTAGTTTTCATTTGATCTTCACCAAATTTGGTCAGATGTTACATCTAAATGATATCTAGGTTAAGTTCAAATATGGGTCATGCCGGGTCGATAACTAGGTCTCGAGGTCACTTAGTGCATTTTAAGCATTGAGCATGGTGTCCAAAACCTTCGAACGGGTGTATCTTTTGACAGTTTGGCACTGTTATTCCTTATATTGCTATATATGACTATAGTAAAACGTTATTATCACTCTAGAGGCCACATTTATTTCCAATCTTCATGAAACTTGGTAAGAAGATTAATCCCAATAATATGTTTGACGAGCTCAAAAATGATGCTGGTTGGTTGAAAAACATGGCCGCCAGGGGGAGAGCCATTTTTCTTTATTTGGCTATAGTAAAACCTTGTTAACACTCTAGAGGCCACATTTAATTTCCGATCTTCATGAAACTTGGTCAGAAGATTTGTCCCAATCATATCTTGGATGAGTAAAAAATGGTTTCGGTTGCTTTAAAAACATGGCCACCATGGGGCTGGGCATTTTTCCTTATGTAGATTTAGTTAAACTTTGTTAAAACTCAAGAGGCCACATTTATTGTCCAATCTTCATGGAAATGTGGTCAGATGATTGGTCTCAATTATATCTTGGATGAGTTTGAAAATGGTAATGTTCGCTTGAAAAACATGGCTGCCAAGGGACGGGTCATTTTTCCTTATAAGGCTATATATGGCTATAGTAAATCTTCTTAACACTCTAGAGGCCACATTTATTGTCCGATCTTCATAAAACTTGGTCAGAAGATTCATCCCAATAATATCTTTGACGAGTTCAAAAATGATGCGGGTTGATGAAAAACATGGGGGAGGGGCATTTTTAGCTGGACTATTATATATATGTATTCTACTCACCCCGGCGTCGGCGTTGGCGTTTCCTTAAGCGCCCCAACCCCCCCCCCCCCAATTTTTATGCCCCCCTTCGAAGAAGAGGGGGTATATTGCTTTGCTCATGTCGGTCGGTCGGTCGGTCGGTAGGTCGGTCCGTCCACCAGGTGGTTTTCGGATGATTACTCAAGAACGCTTGGGGCTAGGATCATGAAACTTCATGGGTAGATTGATCATGACTCGCAGATGAACCCTATTGATTTTGAGGTCACTAGGTCAAAGGTCAAGGTCACGGTGACCCGAAATAGTAAAATGGTTTCCGGATGATAACTCAAGAACGCATACGCCTAGGATCATGAAACTTCATGTGTAGATTGCTCATGACTCGCAGATGACCCCTATTGATTTTGAGGTCAAAGGTCAAGGTCACGGTGACCCGAAATAGTAAAATGATTTTCGGATGATAATTCAAGAACGCATATGCCTAGGATCATGAAACTTTATAGGTAGATTGATCATGACTTGCAGATGACCCCTATTGATTTTCAGGTCACTAGGTCAAAGGTCAAGGTCACGGTGACCCAAAATAGTAAAATGATTTTCGGATGATAACTCAAGAACGCATATGCCTAGGATCATAAAACTTCATAGGTAGGTTGATCATGACTCGCAGATGACCCCTATTGATTTTGAGGTCACAAGGTCAAGGTCACGGTGACCCGAAATAGTAAAATGATTTTCGGATGATAACTCAAGAACGCTTTTGCCTAGGATCATGACACTTCATAGGTACATTGATCGTGACTTGCAGATGACCCCTATTGATTTCCCGGTCACTAGGTCAAAGGTCAAGATCACAGTGACAAAAGTCGCATTCACACAATGGCTGCCAGTACAACGGACAGCCCATATGGGGGGCATGCATGTTTTACAAACAGCCCTTGTATTTTGTTATTTTTTTTAAATTATGAAACATCATCTAATAAATGACCGCACCGCACATTATACCCCATTACCCCCCAAAAATTGTTCTTTTCCTTTTTTTATTTTGAAAGATCGTGTAATAAATGACCACACCCCAAATTATACCCCCTCTTAACCCCCCTACCCCGCCCTAAAAAAAAATAGTAAAAATTTTCCTTTGTTTATTTTTGAAAGATCATATTATAAATTATTGAATATGAACAATTTCCCCATGATGGCTTACGTTATACTGTCAAGCACTCAAATAGTCGAGCGCGCTGTCCTCTGACAGCTCTTGTTCCTTATATGGCTATAGTTAAACCTTGTTAACACTCTAGAGGTCACGTTTATTTTCTGATCTTCATGAACTTTGGTCAGAAGATGTGTCCCAAAGATAGCTTGTGTGAGTTCGAAAATGGTTTTGGTTGCTTTAAAAGCATGGCTACCAAGGGGTGGGGCATTTTTCCTAATATGGCTATATATTGGTTTAGTTGAACCTTATTAACACTCTAGAGGCCACATTTATTGTCCAATCATCATTTAACTTGGTCAGACGATTTTTCAAAATGATATCTTGGATGAGTTCGAAAATGGTTCCGGTTGGTGGAAAAACATGGCCGCCAAGAGGGCGTGACATTTTTCCTTATATAGCTATAGTAAAACCTTTTTAACACTGTCATATTTATATTCCGATCATCATGAAACTTGGGCAGAAGATTGGTCCCAATGATATCTTGGACAAGTTGAAAATGGTTCCAGTTTCTTGAAAAACATGGCCACCAGGGGGCGGGGCATTTTTCCTTATATGGACTTATGAATCTTCATGAAACTTTGTCAGAATATTTGTTTGAATGGTATTTTGGATGTGTATGAAAATGGTTCTGGTCTGTTGAAAAACGAGGCTGCCAGGATGTTCACTAGTCATGAAAGTTGGTAAGAACATTTTGTTCTAATGACATCTTGGGCTGCACAGAACAGATCAGTTCCTTTGAATCTCAGGTGAGCGACTTTGGGCCTTTCAGGCCCTCTTGTCTAGATTTAGTATGTTTTTACAGCACAAAATAACATGCAATTGTATTATACTATAAGTTTTAATGTGATTCAATGAGCCTTCATTTCTCTTTACATTACTTACATAAACTTTAAAGGTCTGTTGACATTAAGCATCTCTTTTCTTGTTATGGTATATGATATCCTCTAAAGTTATACTCTTGCTTGTAACTGGTATATATTTACAAAAGTAATAGTTTCACCTTTAAGAGTATATTATATACTGGATACTTAACACGCATATGCTTTTGTAGAATATTAAAATAAACAACTAAGAAACTAAACCATATGCAGTAGCTTCAATTAACTGTATTAATTAACTGTATTTAAAGCTTTTCATAAATCCGTATATTAAAGGTAGTGCAAATTAACTAAATTGCATTCTTTGAATGTCATTGACTTCTTTATTATATAAATATCTTTAGAAGTTAAGCTGTATTGCATACATTTTTGTTATAAAATCTGAGTTTGTTACATTATTGTGTTATTTCTCATACTATATATTTTTTGTTGCAATATTCAAATAACAAATGTGGCTAAAAAAACAGATGACTCACAATACATAATTTAAGTCATATACTCTTATCAATTTTATTTAATTGAATTATGATATATGACTGGAGCATACTACGGGTGAGCGTTGCAAGTAAAAGTGTTCCAAAGCTGTGGAGATCCAATTTAACTGTTTTGCTGCTCATCAGATGGGTGTTAAATGTGTTGACAAGCTGTGTTAATAACGTTTCTAGCTTGAGCATATTTATGGAATATCGAAGTGGTTTTCATGAGCGAGGAGGTTATTGGCCTTTATCCAGTATTTGTTAAGTGCTCAGCAAAATATTAACATGTATATGCTTTTTTATGCTCCCCCAAAGATTTTGGGGAACCATATAGTCGCCGCTTCGTCTGTCGGTGTGTGTGACCGTCCGTCCGTGCACAATTTTTGTCCGGGCTATTTCTCAGCAATTAATGACCAGAATTTAATTAAACTTTATTGGATGCTTCACTACCAAGAGGAGATGTGCATATTGTCAGCCGGTTCTGGTCGGATGATTTTTCACAGAGTTATGGATCTTTGATTTCTATTAACTGAACATATAGTGCAATTCATGTCCGGGCGATTTCTCAGCAACTAATGACTGGAATTCAATGAAACTATATGGGAAGTTTCACTACCAAGAGGAGATATGCATATTATCAGCCGGTTCTCGTCGGTTGTTTTTTTACAGAGTTATGGTCCTCGAAATTTTCTATTGTTCATAAAGTGCAATTCTTGTACGAGCTATTTCTCAGTAACTTATCATGGGAATTCAATGAAACTTTATGGGAAGCTTTACTACCAACAGGAGATGTGCATATTATTAGCCGGTTATGGTCGGATGATTTTTCACAGAGTTATGGCCCTTTGAAATTTTTTATAAACTGTACATATAGTGCAATTCTTGTCCGGGCTATTTCTCCCAAACTACTGACTGGAATACAATGAAGCTGTATGGGAAGCTTAACTACCTTGAGGGGATGCGCATGTTATTTTTGGGTTCTGGTGAGATGATTAATTTAGAGAGTTATGGCCCTTTGACATTTTTAAGTTGCTAAACCATCCATCGTATTATTTTGTCCAAAGTTATGCCCCTCAAGACGTTTCCTTTTATCTGAATATATAGTGCAATATTGTGACAAAACAAACCTTTAGGGAGCATCACCCGTCTCCGACGGTGTCTTGTTTATGAGATTTGACCTGTATATACAGTTTGAAAGACTGCTATGATTTAAATACTGGTGTTGTTTGTTTTTCAGAATATAAATTCAATGCTCAATTAAAGTTATATTATATTTCATGTATGCCTGTCATCTTTAAAATATATAATTAGTCATCTTTCTTGTCGATGTGGGCATCAGTGTTCGTTCACATGTTCACACAATGGACATCTGCAGCTACTGTATCAATTCTTTTAAAACTGTAAAAATGTCTTGCGATCGATATTAAGTCACAACATGATGCCCATACCCCTTACAAAGAGCATGCTTTAGTCGAGCACAACGTGCTTATGGTGAACTTTTAAGATCAGCTTTTGTCTGTCGTTCGTCGTCAACATTTTGCCTTGTTAACACTCTAGAGGCCACATTAATTTTCTAATCTTTATGAAACTTGGTCAGAAGATTTGTCCCAATGATATCATGGTCGAGTTTGAAACTGGGTCGCGTGAGGTTAAAAACTAGGTCATTTGGCCAAATTAAAGAAAAGGCTTGATAAAACTTGTGGTCAAATTTATTGTCTAATCTTCATCAGCTTTGTCAGTCCCAATAATACCTCAGCTGAGTTTGAAAATGGTTCTGGTCAGTTGAAAAAAATCAGGGGGGGGGGGCAGTTAAGCTGATGTGGCTATAGTAAAACCTTGTTAACACTCTAGGAGTCACATTTATAGTCCAATCTTCATGAAACTTGATAAGATTTGTTTTTATGACAGCTAGGCTGAGGTTGACATTGGTTCCGGTATGATGAGAAACATGGCCGCCAGGGGGCGGTGCAGTTTTCCTTATATGGCTATAGTAAAACCTTGTTAAGACTCTAAAAGTCACATTTATAGTTCAATCTTCATGAAACTTGGTCATACAAATTTTCTCAATTCAAGGATAGGTCAGTTGAGTTTGAAAATGGTTCCGATCCGTTGAAAAATATGGCCGCCAGGGGGCAAGGTATTTTTCCAATTATGGCTATAGTAACACCTTGTTAACCATCTGGAAGTCTCATTTATAGTCCAATCTTCATTTAAATTGGTCAGAACATTTCTTCTTATGATAGCTCGGCCGAGTTCTAAAATGGTTACAGTTAGTTGAAAAATATTGCCAACAGGGGGCGAGGCAGTTTTTACTTATGTGGCTATATTAAAACCATGGTAACACTCTTGTTGTATTGAGGATGTTGGTTCACAATGAAGAAGATGATGATAATGTAAGATGGTCACCACTGATAAGATAGACTGCTCATAGTATACAGTTTGCAGTCATTCAGTAGTTTGTGTGTGATTATCAAAGATTTGTGATTTTAACAGGTTTTATTGTTGTTCCAATTCGAATTATCATTGCAAGGCGAGTCTAAAAATTGTTCTTGTAGTTAAAAAACAGACTTTGTCCAAAATGTGAACGATTGGGTTATAAAAAACAACAACAATTAATCAAATTTTTAAGAAGCACAAAACTGTTCGTTTAAATAGTTGTTTTGAAAGTTGTTTTTGCAAAAGTAATGTATTTATGCTGCTTTTTGTGCATTCAAATTCCAAATAGTTCGACATTTGTTTGGATATGATGCATTTTTAAATTTTGTGTGTGTTTACTTCTAGATTTTGACTATGAGAAAGATTAAGTGTCAAATGTTTGGTACCTAAAAAGAAAATCAAGGTCGAATTTCTAGTAGATATTATCATACTTATTTACTTCCTTATAATATACTTTGATATATGATAGCAATTCAACATATTGTATTTAATTATCCAAAAACTCTTATATGAACACTCAATCTATTGAACAAATACAGTTGTTTACTGTATCTACAGCTGTTCTTGCAAAAACAAGTCATTCAGTATAACATCCTCAGCTGCAGAGATGCTTATATAATGATCTCAAAGATTGACTACAATTTGTGAAAACTATGAATTTCCATTATCTTTTGCTGATTATGCACATTATTAAATTACTGTCCTCATATCACATTTATCAAAAATAAACATGTGTTGCAATGGGAAGCAATGTCTATTGTAAAAAGCATTAAAAAAACACAAAATCCACCTAATAACGCATATATTTATATATCGGCCAAAACAACAAACTCTTTCTTTTCACAAAAAAACGTCAACAATCCATGCTTAATATTACTCCTACTCAGGTGAGCGACCCAGGGAAACCATGGCCCTCTTGTTTTTGTGGATTTATTGATTTGAACTTTTTAAAAAATTTGTGTTTGGCATTTGTATTATAACTCATGTAAGCTCAATATGAACAAATTTAGGCTTAATTGAAAAGATGTACAAAAACGTATTTGCCAACAATGTGGTAATCAATACGGAAAACCAAAGTATATGCCATTGTCCAAACCAAAGCTTTTCTTATTGTTGCAACGGCATGTTTATACTAACGATACATTACTGTGACACATGACGTTAATACAGAAAATTTATATGACTCTTGCATTATAATAAATGTACTATTTGAACAATAAACACTATGTATATCTGTTTGAACTGGGTTGCACTTTATGACATAACCTTATATGAGAAATAAGTGCCCACGGTGAATTCCTGTTGTTGGAGCTTAACCGATGGCCTTCGTCGAGTGTCTTTCACCGTTTGTCGTCAACATTGTGCCTTTAATTACATCTCAATAATCACTTGGCAGATTGTAATCAGATTTCCCAATGATCCTTTTAAAAAGTTGTACACATCGTTAAGAGCCGCTGCCTATGTAGGTCTCAATGGCTTAATTAGAAGTTTAAAATGGGCACGACAGATGTAAAATAATTGGCAGGTGACATTGAACAATTGGTTTGGTACCTAAATTTGACAATAGTTACTCGTCAAAGATCTGATGATTTAAATAGTCTTATATTGCAAAATATATTGTTATTCTCTTAAGCACCTAAACGAAGAAATATTTGTAACACTGGTGGTATTTATATATTAATTATACCTA
This sequence comes from Dreissena polymorpha, assembly GCF_020536995.1. Classification (NCBI taxonomy): domain Eukaryota; kingdom Metazoa; phylum Mollusca; class Bivalvia; order Myida; family Dreissenidae; genus Dreissena; species Dreissena polymorpha. Next base: position 127,064,873 of record NC_068359.1, on the reverse strand, counting down.
ATTATATTGTTCCACAAGTGCGGTTTCGTTAATGTTCAGGAAGATTTAAGACATGTAAACCTTTTATAAGGTTGGTTTATACTTTATTATAGTGCTACATATTCAATATTCAATGTTGAATTCCAGATATGAAGACAACCTGAAATTAATAATAACACAAATTATAGTAAAATAACATACATAATAACATGATGGTCATCTAGTGGCTTTTATACAAAGTTGCATAGAAAACCATATAATGATCAATATAAAACATACATATCCGCTTTTATAATACATTCATGACTTTAACAATATTTCAATATTCTTACCATTTATGGAATGGCTGCTTTACCCTCACACACTTACACACAGGATTCTCCGTGAAGATGTTAAGCTCTGCAAGTTAAATTCATGTGCTAATAAAGCATACAGAAATAGTGACTAAGATAGGAAAGAGCAATTCTGAGAAGTGCTGCCATTTTGCCAAGTCGCGGAAACACATTACAAATTAATAAAAATGCACAATATATTAGATAATTACTTGTACAACACAAATTAATTAGCCACAATCTTTATAAAAACACTATTGCAACAAAGAGACTTATACTAACCTCAAAGAAGCACGGCTCTTAAATTACATTTGAAAAAAAATAATTTGTCCTTCCAGTTCAATCCATGAAATACTACTGCCAGAGCGGGAAAGAAAACTTGCCCAACAGATTCAATGTACAGGAAAGAAAATAGGCTAAAAACCACTATGCACACAAGGGAGACAACTTTTAAATAGAATTTGTGACTGGTTACACACTTCCCCCAGCTCAGAAATGATGTCCTCATCATAACATGTGTATGTCCATAATATTTGTCAAATGTCACAAGAATTGTCCCTGTCACATAACACAGTCTGTCTTACATAAGAAAATACAAACTTACTATGATACAGTACTATACCAATACAATAAAGTAAGCATTACACCAACTTACAATACATTACCACTACAATTGTACAGTAACTAACTATACAAGTACAAATATACAACTCATACTTACAACTAGATCTGTACAGACTACAGATACAGACTACTAATACTTACCATGTAGCCAGCACATTTAGCTCTCCTCTGTTTTTAATATGTGTCCTCACATAGACTAACACATATTTAGAACAAAATAAAACACACAAAATAGCATATAAAATAAAATTGTGTATCAAACTTCTGGCTATTTGATGCAACACAATGCATACCGATTGTAAAAAAAACACAATATAATACACACATGAAAAGCAACAACACAATTTCACATACAATATCATTATTACACAGTGAATTTGCAAATCTATTGCATAATACTATTTATAATTCGTTTTACCATATCTGGGCTCATTGTTTCAATCAATTCACTGTTCATAAACTCTTCGAGAATAGTGAACCATGAATTTTCTCGCATATTTACACATGCATACATTTTAAAATCTTTATACCTATCTGGGACATTTCTTACTCTGTCTGACCTTCTTGGTGCAGGTTTTGGTATCTCTCTTCCATCATGATCTTCAACACGCTCTCTAACCTTATTCGCTGACTCGCTTACATCATTCACTTGCACACTCTCCCTTTCTTCAGTACTTGGTTCTAATACCTCATCAACATTTTCAGTAAGAACAGGGCTTTCTTCTACATTTACACCATCTTGGTCTTCACTTTCAACTCCTACATGTTCAACATTTTCAAATGTACTGTCATCTTGAATGACAGTATTTGGACATTCAGTGTGTCCATTATCTGATACATGAACTACAACTTGATCATCCGTAACAACGGCTTTCGTTTGGGCGTCCCCAAATACAAGTTGCACTAGTTCATCTTCTGACTCAGTGACGTCACTTTCTTCCCCATCAAGTTTCTCTTTTACAGAAACATTTTCTTTATACTCGTCCGGTACCGGTTCTTTCTGTCCTGCAGAATCATTTATCCTAATGATTTCTTCATCTTGATTTGCAACCAAATGCAAATGATTTCGATGTAGAGTTTTTATACTTTTTGTTTCTAAGCCCTGAACTTTATAAACTGGCACATTATCATTAATTTGTTCAATTACAGTATAAAGTTCTTCTTCAAATTTGTCTGATATCTTATGTTTTCCTTTGAAAGCAAGTATCTTGACCAAAACTCTGTCTCCTACTTCAAGTTTAGCTGCTTTAGCTTTCCTGTCATACACTGACTTTTGTTTAAATTTTGCTTTATCAATGTGTTTTTCAACAATATCCCTGGTTTTCTGTATTCTACATTGCAAATCCGCAATATATTCTGATTTTTTTTATTATTTGAATCAGGGTTTGCTTTCTCAAAAACAGCATCAATAAACAATTTTGGTTTACGACCAAACATCACTTCAAAGGGAGACAATTTAGTGGACTCATGAGGTATGCAATTATAGCTATATACTAAAGAGTTTACAAATTTCTTCCAATTTTGTTTTTCTGAATTTTCCAATGTTCCAAGCATGTCTAAAAGTGTACGGTTGAATCGCTCTGGACCAGAGATTCCTTGTGGATGATAAACAGAAGTATGTGATTTTTTATGTTTCCAATTGTACACAACTCTTTGATGATTTCAGATTCAAAGTTGGCACCCTGGTCACTATGTAACCTTGTAGGTATACGATAGTGCACAATGAAATTATTATAGAATATTTCTGCAGTAGTTTTTGCAGTTTGGTTTTTTGTTGGTATAGCCATGGCAAACTTAGTAAAATGATCAGTAATAAACAAAATATTTGAATATCCACCCTTACAAGGTTCAACACTCAGAAAATCAAAGCAAACTAACTCCAAAGGATATGTGGTATTAACATTTATCAATGGAGCTCTGATGTTTGTTGAGGTTTTTCTTCTCAAACATCTGTCACAATTTAAAATCCAGTTTTCAACATCAGTTAACATAAATGGCCAGTAAAAACGCTCTCGCAGCAAACGTGCTGTTCTGTCTTTTCCGGGATGACCAACATCCTTGTGTAGACCACAAAGAACTTGTTGCCTATAAACTATAGGTAAAACTAATTGTTCAACAGTTTCATCATTTTCCCTAATCTGTCTAAATAAGATTCCTCTTTTGATGACAAAATTACTAAATTTCATTATTTGGTCTTCTCTGGAAAAACATTGTGGAGTTATTTTATCGATGGTGGCTATTCTCCATTTGTCAATTAAAGGATCCATTCTTTGTTGTTTTCTAATTTATCTTTGTTCAATTTGAGTCATTGGCTTTCCAGGATTTTCAGTAATTTCAACAATATTGACATTCATTGATGGCAGTAGTTCTACAAATGGTGGTGAAATACAACCACATATTGCATTCACTACATCAGTGTCCATTGAATACTTACCTGACTCCAGTTGAGAATATGGATAACGGCTCATAGCATCCGCATCTTTGTTATTTATACCTCTACGGTATTGAATGTCAAAAGAAAAAGAACTTAATGCTGATACCCAACGTTGGCCAGTAGCATCTAATTTAGCAGTTGTTAAAATATATGTTAACGGATTATTATCTGTTAACACACGAAAGTGATTGTTGGTCAAGTAATCAGAAAACTTTTCTGTTACTGCCCATTTTAGAGCTAAAAACTCTAATTTAAAAGCTGAGTAGTTTTTTTCAGATGGGGACAAAGATCTACTAGCGTATGAAATTACGCGTTTGAGCCCATCTTGTTCTTGATATAAAATTGCACCAAGTCCTTTGGAAGAAGCATCAGTATGCAATTCAAAAGGAAGTTTAAAATTGGGATATGCCAATACCGACGAAAAAGTTATAATACCTTTCAAAAGTTCAAAACTTTTCTGGTGATCTGCACCCCATTGCCATTCTTTTTTAGACTTCAATTTCCTTTTTTTTTTCATTAGTGGGTGGAAGTAAATCCGCCAAACAACGTGTAATGGTGCTGAAATCTTTTACAAAACGACGATAATATCCTGCAAAAGCAAGGAAACTTCGAAGTTCATCTAGATTTGTAGGTGTTGGCCACTTACTAACTTTTATCAATTTTTTCAGGGTCAGTTTTTACTCCATCACTGCCCACAACATGACCCAGAAAAGATACATTATTTCTTAAAAATTTACACTTTTCAGGTGCAAGCTTCAAATTCCAAGATTTTAAACGTTCAAATACTTGTTCTATATTATCCAAATGTTCTTTGTAAGTTTTGCTATAAATAATAATATCGTCAATAAAAACGACACAAATTTTCATGTTTAAATCACCAAGACATTCAGTCATTGCTATCTGGTATGTGGCGGGCGAATTCGTCAAACCAAAAGCCAATTTATTAAACTCCCAAAGTCCAAATGGTCCTAAAGTAAATGCGGTTCTTTGTTTATGTGATTCTTCTATTTCAATTTGGTGATATCCTGACTTCATGGCCAAAGTAGTAAAGTTTTGAGCACCATTTAAACAATCAAATATTTCTTCAAGTCTTGGCAAAGCATAAGAGTCTTTTATTGTTCTTTAATTCAAAGTTCTGTAATCGACACACATTCTTAATTTCCCATTGCGTTTCCTAACCAAAACAATTGGTGAAGCAAATGGTGACTTTGATGGTCTAATTACACCACATGAGTGTAATTGTTCTAAGTTCTCACGCACTTCGTCAACCATGCCAGGCGGTATACGCCTATGACGCAATTTAAAAGGTGTGTCATTCGTCAAGTCAATTCGGTGTGTAGTTTCTGAACACTGACCGATATCTGTATCACTTGTTGAAAAAATATCTTTATGTTTTAACAACAAAGTTTTTATTTCAACAATTTGTTCAGCAGTAAGTAGATCATTATTTTCGATCACAATATTGTGAACAATTTCTGATCTTTTGTAATCTAAATCACTTTCTTTCATATTTGTAATTTCCGTTGCTATGGTTACAGGTTGTAACTCCCCTAAAATTGCTTTAGGTTGAATAGCAACTGTGTTTGTTGTCAAATTTGACAATGTGACAAATATTTCATTGTATTTACCAAATTCAAACACATTCACAGAAGGTGCAACATCAATGAAATCTGGAATGTGTGCATCAGTACAAGCTACAGTTATAACACTTGAAGATGGATAAGCAATGTGTTTATCTGTATAACATTTAAAATTTCTTACTTCATTTGGCTTCAACAAAATAGTCTCTCTGTTCAAACTTCTTACAATTGCAACTCTGCCATTGTTTCTTTTCAAAGACTTTTCTCTCAATGAAATAGCTCTAAAGCTCAACTACCATGGTGTATGTAACTTAGCTTTCTGTAAAAACTGTTCACCACATGTATCATGACATTCTTCCAACAATCTGTTCAAAATATTGGTTCCCAGAATAACTGGTACTTTTGAAGAATATTTTGTGACGGGTGACACTAAAAATAAACAATAACTGGGTTTCGAACTCTCAAGTCCTTCACAAATGTGTACTTCAAGTTCAACAAAACCAAGATATGGCAACTGATTACCATCAGCACATTCAATGTTAAGTAAATCATTTAATGGCTCCAAGCTGATGTTTTTAAAATTATTGTTGTAAAAACTTTCTGAAATGATACTTACACAAGATCCAGTGTCTAACAATGCTCTGGTATTGATGTTACTTAACACTATACTTACCTCGCTGACCTCCCCTACTAATGTGGGATCTTACATAGATTTTGTGCTCAGGTTCGATCCCCTAACTGGAGCACAGTCTAGTTTGGGCACTGAGCTTGAAAATGTCCAGTCTGTCCACATTTATGACAGGATCTGGCAAACGTAAAACTGGAGGTTGGCTTAGAGGGACGAAAATTTCTACCTACCTGACTTCGGAAACCACGCCCCCTCTATTGGGATAAAACTGTCCTCGCCTTTCACCTCTACTGGTATAGGGTCTGTACTGAACATGATCATACTTACCTGATTTTTCATTTTCAATTTAATCTATGCGTTCATTTAATTTTTTTAAAAGATTCTTGATTTCATTTATCTCAGAAGTTTCAGGTGTTACTACTGGTTTACAAGGTTTTGTTTCACTATTCTTTTCACCAATCAAATCCAACTCTAATTTTCGCAGCTCAATTTTAAAGGTATCATAATTGTTCACAGTATCATGTTTGTATGCTGCCATGTGTTTTAACTCTTCTCAAACCTTGGTATAAAACACCTTTCAAAATTTCAAAATCATTCTTTTTAACACCACCTACACCCACAGCTTTATCAAAAAAATCTTCCACTCTCGATGCAAAAGATGACACCGATTCATTGGGTTTTTGTGTACAATTATACAAACTTCTTAGAATAACTTCCTTACTTTCAATGTCACCATATACACTTTCTAATTTAATCAACAATTGTTGAAGATTCACTCCAACACCTAGCCTCCTAAGACTTTCTGCTGCGTTTCCTTTGGCAGCCTTTCGTATACCATGTAATATTTGTTCTTGACTGAACAATCCTTCAGCCAATAGAGAATCAACTTCAAATTTAAAACATGGCCAAGAAACTTCTCCTTTATTTTGTTCCCCACTAAAATTTTGTATTTTAGGGAAATTAAAGGATGCAAACTGTCCACCATGAACATTACTTTCGTTATCAGTATGTACAGGGTCTTGTTTTATAATCACATTAGACTTTGTTTTTGGCTTTACTACACTAAAATTGTGCATAAAAGTAGCTAAGTCGGCAGCTGTCTCAAACTCTGTATCAATATGAAGCTCTTAAAAAGCTTTCAATAATTTTAATTGAGCAGCGGTAACTTCAGTACCACCAGATGCTTCATTTGACTTCAAATCCTCGCTAGACATGTTTCTACTATTACTAGACTTTAATAAAAAAAATTGAATATCACTTCACTACCTCCTCAAGTCACCACATACAGCAAACTCATACATATTACACATCATAAACTAAATAAATGTTCACATAACATTTATTGATTATTGGTATAACATATACTCAATAAACACCATAAAATTGTCACTTGAGGTTGAAATCCAGTTACACATGTACTACAAATTAAAAAAATTCAATCTCAAAACACATAACGCCAGTGCCATTTGAGCTGTTCACATTAAAACACAACTTCACGATTCAACACTTTTCAAGAACATGATTCGCTTTGAATGTTCACGCAAAACAATTGTCAATTTCACACTATATTGTTCATACACAGGCACATATTTATTACCACACAACAATATCCAAATATGCTACTTCAAGACACTTTATTTCACTGTACACACACAAGTTGTTTGCATAATACAATGTGTAATTTATTTGTGTTGAATGTGTGTAATGTCAATAACACATCACAATAAATAATAATTGAACACAGTATTCAACTTGAAATTATTTCCACTCCAATTCCCTTATTCCAGTTTGTACCCACTTAAATGCTTCAAATACAAACATCACACTTCAACTCAAATGCAAAATAACTATTTCCCTTCCACATGCAAGTTCAATTCCAATCAATGGTAATGAATGTCACAATAAACATCCAAGTACAAACTATATCAAATATTTTTCAAATTCAGATTTAAATAAACCACTTTAAATGCCATAATAAAAAAACAAATTGCGAATAATTATTTAATATTTGACGTAGTGTTGTTACTGTTGTTTATTATTGTTGACGACTATTGTTGTTGTTGTTGTTGATTTCTATTGTTGTTGTTGTTGATGATCATTGTTGTTGTTGTTGATGACTACTGTTGTTGTTGTTGTTGACTACGGTTGTTGTTGTTGTTGTTGTTGATGATGACTATTGTTGTTGTTATTGATGACTACTGTTGTTGTTGATGACTAATGTTGTTGTTGATGAATACTGTTGTTGTTGTGCATATAGCAACACCTACATTCATGCCTTATGCCACAACAATTATTATTTATTATTATTATAATTTTTTTTTTCGGTCACTGATTTAATTATTCAACCAATATTTCAATTTAATTTTTTCTGTTCCACTTACCTTGTAATCCACACAGCAATTCTACAATAACCTATGCATCATGTCTACACTACACAAAACTACTACCATTCATGTACATTGTACAACCAAAACACAGTTTTACTATCTGTGTATTCCCTAAAAGGAATTACTACTACAAAAGACTGGTCAGTGAATGTCATTCATAAAGTCAACCAATGAAATGCAAGAAATTATGTGATGTCACTTAACACCAAAATTATCAAGCAATCACACACTTTGGAAAAGTATAACACAAGATTAAATCACTGTCAAACAGGATTGATCCAGTTTTAAGACTTTGTATACAAAAGGTGAGCAATTTCCATGAAAAAAAAACAGACCCCAACACTGGAAGGTTGCCAATAGTTTTACTTTCTCAATACACCGTGAATAAAAAAAATTAACTTATTTTAAAGACAAAAGCAGCATTTCTACAGAATTAAATGCAATATTAGTTAATTAACTAGGTTTTATATTAAAATAGAGATATTCCATCACCAAATATTAATATATCATGCAAGTGAACCTTTCATACAAAAATTCTACTCACGCTCAGTTGACCTGGATACTGTACACAATTTGTTTCAGCCACTAGATGCACAATTGTTCAATAGTTCAATGTTCACATTAATGGAAATTTGAAATGTTAATTGTTCTAATCTTCCGTGAAGATCTAACGAGCAGGATGACGGTCTCGAAGATTTGCGTTATGAGGGCAAAATACCCACAAAATAGTCCAACTAGTATAACTGGAAACTTGAAACAAAAGCAGCAGCACAATGGCCACTTAAAACTGCACCAAAACGTCCAGGTGAAGTACAATTATCTGCAGATGGAACAGCAACGAACAGCAACCCCATGTACAGTACATGTACATACGATATCTGGTCTGCCAACCCGAGCGGCTCCTGCTCCTCCCGAAGCCGAAACTCGATGTCCTCGTCGATCACATTTTGCAATATGTCGACAATAGTTGAAAAAATAGTTTAGCACAAAGTAGCACTTAAAATGTCTTAAAATTTAAATTCTGTTAAAAACACACGTTGGGCGCCATTTTGTAACACGTGTTTTGTAACATGTACAGCAAAGAAAATAGGCTAAAAACAACTATGCACACAAGGGAGACAACTTTTAAATAGAATGTGTGACTGGTTACACATTTAACATGTAAGACCCTTTGGCTATAATGCAGCATGTTTGTTCAAATTAAATTGTTTATATAGACTTGGATAGAAACATGGCATTATAAATCCCTAATACATAAGGCCCAGATGTTTGGTATTCGGTTTGGAACATCACATACCTGTAGTGGACATTAAAAAGGAAATCGATTCAAATCTTGACTATCTGTTCCGGATATAACGTGTTCTTCTGGTTGCTCATAATGAACACTGAAACAAAGATGTTTGGGGTTGTAAGTTCGTGTGCCCTAGGTAATAAATGATCGGTATTTTCCTTATTTTGCATATTCAATGTGACGGAAATACAGCACAACATTGACTGACTTGCGAAATATCATTTATATTTATTTGCATAAGAAAACTTGTTTACATAATGTTACTTAGTTATTCCACATACAAGTAAAATTAACTGCCCATTTATTTCGGCGAGGAAAATTGAGTTGTTCAGATCATTTATACGGCACTTCGGAAGGCTTACTAATGATATTAATATGCATTCAAATATATCAATACAGTTTGCAAATTAAGTTTAGTTAGGGTTATCAGTGTGTTCATGCGAAATGACAAAGTATAAATGTTTGCAATAGTATTACTCGGATGACTGATCACTGGGATTTGAACAATACTACAAGAATGGCTGTTGAAGTTTTGATGATCTAAAAATACAATGTTTGTATTCATCAATCAATTTACTGTTTTGCTAAATTGTAATTCTTAGCCATTACAGAAAAAAGTAATTTAAATCCGGTTTAGGCGCTACAGTCGCCCAATGTCGCCACGTGCAGTTCCCTGTTCGAGCACCTTGCCTTGTGTCGAGAGTAGTGGACATCGAACATATAGTTGTGTTTCTATTCATGTATACATATAGATGCTCACAGTGTGTACATTTACAAATGCATGCAATAAAAAAGGCATAAGGGAAAGTCGTGCATTTATTTTATTTATGATGTTTATAAACCGGCTTCTTGGTTTTTAAATGTTGGGTATGTGCTGAATATACTAATACAATTCATGTTCATGCATAAGGTATGGGTGCTTACGACACCATCTAATGATGGCTGTATAGACGAACATATTTACGTACAAGTTCTGGTCAGATGAACAGATTCACTCACAAGTTCAGGTCATATGAACATATTCTCTTACAAGTTCTGGTATGTGATTAATGTTAGCGCCATGCACAAAGAATGGTAACCACAATTATACGATCGACGTACACATGTGAATATTCAATCACAAGTCCTGGAATGTGATCCCGTACGTGCCCAAGATCTTTTCGTTCATAGCTGGCTCACATCCTCTGTGACCCAACACAATATAATACACCCATATTGCAAATAGACGTTTATAAATAAATTCTATTTGAAGAACAATCTATATGCTTCGCTCGATAAATAGTATGTTTGTTATGGTATGCATCGTTTAATAACGCGTGTCGATTCGCCGAAATGAGAGCAGGTAAATGTCAAGCTATCATGATAAAATATCGAAATAATTGTGTGTGATCAGCCCATGTATAAAATTTATAACACGAAAGCTTACAACGCGCTTATAAAAAGCAACCTTATTGATATATTTGTATCCCTTTGTTTTGAAATGCACACATTACTACCGTTTACTACTACATGCTATGCGCACATCGCTGCCATGAATTACTTTCAATGTGCACATCGCTACCGTTCACTACGTGCTATGCGCACCTCGCTACCGTTAACTATGTGCTATCACTGCTATGACCATCTCGCTATTGTAAACTTCGTGATATGCGCACATCGCTGCCATGACTTACTTTCAATTTGCATATCGCTACCGTTAACTACGTGCTATGCGCACCTCGCTACTGTAAACTAAGTGCTATGACCATCTCGCTATTGTGAACTTCGTGCTATGCGCACATTGCTACCCTGAACAACGTGATAGGCGCAACTAGCTGAAATGAATTGTTTGGAATTTGATCCTCACAACCGTTCACTACATGTTATGCGCACCTCGCTGCCGTTAACTTCGCTGTATTCGCACCTCGATACCATGAAATACGTCTTGTGTGCAGATTGCTTCCATAAAATACTTGCTATGCACACATTGCTTCAATTAACTACGTGCTATGCGCACATTAAAAATATGAATTGTTTGGAATATGCAAGTCGCTACCATTAACTACGTGCTATGCGCTCTCCCTACTTTTAATTATTTGCTAAGCGCATCTCGCTTACGTAAACTACGAAATATGCGCACCTCGCTTCTGTTAACTAAGTGCTATGCGCTCCTCGCTACCTTTAACAACATGCAATGCACAACTCACTACCTTTAACAACGTATTATGAGCACCAAACCACCTTTAACTACTAAAAATGAGCACCTCGCTACCTTTAACTGCATGCTTTGAGCACCTCACTATCATGAACTACGTATCATGCGCACCAAACTACCTTTAACTACGTGCTACGAGCACCTCACTGCCATGAACTACGTATTATGCGCACCAAACTACCTTTAGCTACATCAAAGACCTATAGATAACAGATATAATAGATATCTATAGGTCTTTGGCTACATGCTATGTGTACCTCAGTACTAAGAAGAACTGTGAAATAATATAGAAATAATGAAATGTTTATGAAATTATTTATTCTGCCTATATAGATTCTATGTTGTTTTCATCATGCAGTTTTTATTATAATATTGTTATATTTTAAAGTGGTTATTTGCTTTATTTATCTCAAATGTAAGAGTTATTATACCCCCACAAACGAAGTTTAGGGGGGTATATAGGAGTCAGCTTGTCGGTCTGTCGGTCGGTCTGTCTGACGGTCCGTATTAAGTGTTCGCTCTCTATTTCAAGTTGTTTTCATTATATTTTCCCTGATCTGATTAATGTTTTGGAATGTGCAAAAATTATAATGGCATAAGAAGTGTATTGAAATCTGTTAATTTTGTTATACGAGGGGTGTTCCAGAAGTTCGTGGATTTTCGCTATAACTTATTAGTTTGCTGGTAAAAGTCAATGAAATTTACATATTATACAAACCAATTATCACGGACTTTATATATAAGCTAAAAATGCATGAATTCCATAAAGCGCGTTTGAAACGCGTTGCCATAGAGACCTCAGTAACGACATGCGGCGCACGCGTGTATTTTATTATAAGTTTGAGCGTTACGCGAATTTAAATTTGGTTTAAATGTCGTTAATAAACAGAATTTACGGCAAATTTCACGTTACAGCGCCTAAGTCCTCCTTACAGCCCGGGTTTGGCCCCTATGGACTTCCGCGTCTTCCCGGAAGTTAAATCACAGTTGCGCGGTATTCGCTTTGCAAGTAAACAGGAACTTACAGTTGCAGCAAAGCGAATCGTGTCGTCTTTTGACGCTGACTGGTATAGAGACACTTTTGACAAGTGGATTTCCCGACACATAAAGTGCATTCGCGTTGGAGGTGATTATGTGGAAAAGATTTGACAGTTGTTAACTTCATAACGTCATTGACGTTGAACAGAAACGTTACACGTGCGTCGGTGTGCGCATGGTGCACATGTATGAATCTCTGATATATATTTATTGTTTTATGTATTTCCATGATATTTGGAGAGTATATTTGGAAAGGACGAAATATTCTTAACATGCTATTTGTTTGTCCATTTATGTTACCAAATGAAAGTTATTGCGAAAATCCACGAACTTCTGGAACACCCCTCGTATATATATGAACTCGATTTAAAAAGATGAATAATTTCGTTTTTATAACGCGAATACCCAAATCCATTGAGCTTTTTCAACGATTTGCCCCCGTTCTATAACAGAACAGAACAGAATAGTTTATTTTGACTTAAAAATATGAAGCTCATTGTCATTAACGTATGTTCCTGATCAATAACAACTTTGATCAGACCATAATTGCACCATTCGTTGATTATCAAATTGGTTAACGCATTTTTTATGAATGTTCAATGTTCTTAATTATGCTTCATTAATTAAAAGTACGGTGACTGACCTTGTAGTTGTTTTTGATAATTCTGTCGCGTATTTCGACCCTTTAAATTTAATATGGGCTTTTTATTTGTTAATTACAGCTGACACATATTTAACTTGTTAAGTTTTTGTTTTTGTGCAAGTAGGCGGGCCATTTGACAAATCGATATTTGCTGATTTCATTGATTGATACGTAAGAAACAAAGCAGACTGATCTAAGGTAGTTTATGTAAGAAAGCACATTTCTAATGACTAAAATTGTTTGAAGTAAAATTAACGTGTTTAATTCTTACAACAATTTTTGTAAATGTATGCTTTATCCGTAACATTGTCATATGTGTGTGGGTTCAATAGGTGTGGATACAAGCACTTTCTGTTAACATGCATGCGTTCTACTGCATTACACGATGCAATTACTGCTGCATTCCCTGCGCCTTAAGGAGGCCGTTTGTCCGGTTTAGTGTGTAGTTTGTTGAAAGTAGCGATTTGATTGGTCGTTGTAGTGTTCGTGTGTTGTAAGCAGTGAATTAAACACCGCTGTAACATGAACACGAATGCACTTCCGGTTTACGCGCTGCAGTTGCCCAGTTTCGCCACGTGCAGTTCCCTGTGCATGCTACTCGCTTTCTCGTACTCGCAGCTGTCGAGAGAAGTGGACATAAAGCATTTACATTTTTGTGTTGTATTGGTTAAATGTAAAGAAATACACTATTTATTGTGCGTATTTAGTTCTCTTCAAATTCATATCGTTGGAATAGTCAATTTATGGGATTATTTCTTTACGTTGTAAATTAATTATCTATAAATATTATGAAGCTTTTGAATCCCGCTTGTATTTAATTAACGGCAAGTGGCGAATAGCCTATTTAATACAGAACAATATATTCCATAAATCATTTTAAATAATAAGGTTAGCGTGATGCGAAATTAGTTCTAACGACCATGATTTAATCGACCTACAAATGCGAATACTCACTAAAAAGTTCTGGTGTGTTATCCCTTATATATGAACAGATTCACTCATAAGTTATGTTATGTTCACACTTATATATGAACAGATTTACTCACAACTTCTGGTATGTGATCCCGTCCGTGCCATAGATCTTTTCGTTTTTCGTCGATATTTGTTTGGTCAGGACGGTGAACTTGTTTTGCGTCTAAATCTATGTCTATGAACACGTTACAACTGCTCAGTTCCGCTTGACTATAATGCAAATGGTGGTCAATGGCCAATCTCCACGCAGAGTTGTCGTTCCTGAATGAGACGCTTTCATAAAAATAGTCCGTTCTGAGCCCATCATAGATGTGAATGTAATGTAACCGTCGTACAAGAGATTGGTCAATGGCCTGAACAAAAAGTGCAATTGCTATTGAACAGCTCGACAGATCACATACAGGGTAACAGAAAAGAAATAATCCGGTCTCCTGTTCACCATTCCAACTCCACCAAGCCTCCGTTTATGGTGCCCACTACCGACAAACACCAGGGAGGCATCGATGATTAACTTACATCTGAGCCGTTCATAAGCTAAATAGACATTTCGGACTGAAGGATACCTAGTCGCGTAGGTCCCTGTAATATATGCATGCAGGTCGTTGCATGAAGTTATACACCGCGAGAAGATGGAGTTCCTATAATAGACCATGGATGGAGATATAAGAATTTAATTCAGAGAATGGATGGTCTGAGTGGTTTTGGATCTGGTCATGTTTTCGTCTTTAAAAAGGTTAACAAGGTCGTGGACAGCATTGAGAACCATGGTCAGTTGTTCTTTTGGTTCTCAGCGCTACCATTGCTTCCCATTCAAGTTGATCGAGAATTGTCATTACATTGCAGGTATTGTGTTCGTGGGTGGTTGCGTACCTAAATGCTCTTCTTTGCATCATTTGAACTTCTGTGATAAGTTATGTGTGGTTCGGCGCCAGATTATTTTTGTTAAGGGCTTTGGCATAAAAGAGCAAGAGCGGATCCGTCGTTTTATTTGTGGTAAAACCCTGGTGCCAGAACAAAGGGGTCGCAGGTTCAATTTCCCGCTCAGCCATAACTGGTTATCGGTAGATGAAATGTACCACATTAGATAAAATTTAAAATGACCACTGATGTTGCGTAAATCACAATAAGACCTTTCATCATGTACATGTATGTACAAGATGTGAATTGATGGAATGATTATTAGAACATAATTTATTTTAACAGCCACACTTCGGGCGGTTACCTATCCGTTATGGCGTCCCGGTTATGGGACTTCTATAGATTATATATACCCAATATATATATATATATATATATAGATATATATATAGATATATAGATATTAGAGTATATATATATAATATATATAATATATGAGATATATATATATATATATATATAGATATAGATATATATATATATATATATATATATATATATATATATATATATATATATATATATATATATATATATATATATATATGGGACGTCAAAAACCAAGCTGTAGTGTACCAGATGCATCACACTGGGCACTAAAAGACACAGGGTCGTCTCTGAAACGGGGCATCCCCTGTATTTCACACTATCCCCAACAACCAAACTAACAAGTCTTTTGGGAGCGATTGCCGCATTTCCCGTTGTGCTCGATGAATATCAACTACATCAATCTCCACGCAGAATTGTCATTCCATGCTCTCACATACAATTTGATCAAGCTATGCTGGTTCCAGTCAAATCTCTGCGCGGAGGTTGCAACTACATAAATACACAAACAAGCCGAGTCAATCGAACAACAACACATTTTTTGTGCGTACATACAATGTACGATGTTTAGTTTTGACAACTGAACTTGTGCATTATGATAAATTTCTAACAATGTTTATCATTAATGACATTATTAAATGAGCGGTGCACTTGTGAAAATATGTGAGATTTTACAGCGATACTTATTACGAAAGCTGAACGCATAGAGCGATAAAAAACTATTGAAACTTTAATTAAGTCGAATTCATTTAATTTTTACATGATCTGTGTAATTTTTTTATAAATAATTTCATTTGTGACAATTCTCATCCCCAAAATTAATATATAATGCACAAGACTGGCAAAAGAACTAATTATAATAATATATTAATTTCTTAAATATCCACATTTAGGGATTCGTATTGCATCAATATGTTAAGAAATACCATTATGGACATACGAATATTGCTATATATTTATTTTAATCGCCACATACACAGATGAGAGAGAATATTGGTATTGGGATCGATATACTTGAGACAGCTTTTTAAATATAAGTCCAGAAACGGGACGCTATAACGGACATGTAGCCACCCCAACGTGTGCTGTTAAACTTAATAAATGTTCTAATAATCATTCCATCAATCAACATCATGCGTATACATGTACATGCTGAAAGTCTTATTGTGATTTACGAGACATCTGTGGTCATTCTACATTTTATTAATGTGCACCATATACATTTTTAATCATCTGGGAGCCGTTTCTGGTACAATGCGTAACCTTACGGACGAAAATGTACGTACGTATAAAGTTACGTACGCTTTTCTGAATGCGTAAGTGCGTTTCTATTAACCGAACGTAGCGTAAAACCAAGTTGCTATGTTTGAATAATCTCTAAACAAAAGTCTGGTGATTGCGCGGACCTTAAAGAGAACATTTGAAGAAATTCATAAAGTAGATTTAATTTGCTTTCTCTAACAAACTTTCGGTAGACTAAATATTTATACATTTATCCTTAAGAAGTACCTTATAAAGAGCAAAGTTCTTTCTCTTGTTTGCGAAATTGCGATGAAACAAGGGATCAACTGTAAAAAAGTTCAATCTCTTGATTCTTTTAAAATTAAGTGTGGCCATTCTTTGTTGTGCTGGATATGCTCTTTGTTAAAACAGAAGAGATGATTCTTACTGAAGCAAATCTTTTACGAAGGTTAGTCAGATATATTTCAAACTGGAATTGCTTGGGCAAACTGGAAAAAATGGATGGATAATACTGAGAAGACATGCATGTGTATTGTAGCTTACACATCTGAATTTACAGAAACATAATCAAGGAGTTTCCTGACAGGAATTCAATTTACTGGAAGGGTATCTTTGATTATGTTTAGTGCGTCACTGAATTACAAATGGAATGTCCTATAATGAGAAGAACATCAGCAATGGCCTCAGTAAAGAAGGTAGTATTTTTTTAAATTTCATTTACTGATCAATGATAATGTACAGTAGTACAGTATGGTTTTAGAAGAATTAACAAACTCTGTAGCTTGTATTCACTTGTCGCACTTCTAGATAATTTTATAACAATCAACATCATGTTTTTACCATGTTTATATTTATACTTGTGTGCAAAATATTTTAAAAAACAACAACAGGAGCCGTATTCACCAATGTACGTAAGTCTCAAGTCTGAGTCAAAGTCTGAGTTTGAGTTTAAGTTAGAGTTTATTTTTGGTGAATACGGCTCCTGATTTTTACTCATAAATTCATTTAAAATGATAATCTTTTTTTCTGTGATAAATTAACATTGTCCATGAATGCTTCTATTAATTTGAGACAATAGGTATTTGCAATTATCATAAAGTATGCTTCTTCACATATATAATTATATTATATTTTTTGTTCAATATTTAAAAAAAATGCATGGATTGGTAAAATATATGTCAGGTTATGTACCAGCTGTGATTAGTTCTAAATACAAAATTTGAGAAATTGGGATCCATCCTGGGTCATTGGTATGGGGTAATTGGTATGACAAGCGGGCACTTGTGTAAACCTGAATCACTTTACATGCTTTACCAACACAATGACTGAAATATTTGTGAAAAAATTCAGTCACTCATAATATACTTAAACATAATGCCATTCACTAATGGAAATTAATGCATCAATTTAAATTCATGGAAAAGTTTTACACATCTGGCTAAATGTACATATGAACAAAACACAGGGAGAAAGCAAACCATTTTTAAATGTTCCTATTTTTATGAAGTTAAATTTTACTGGTTGAATCATGTCAGAATGACACAATTTATTCTTGCAAGTTCCTAATAATTATGCTATTAAAAATATGTGTCCATATACTTGATATTAAATTTCTATTACATTTAAAATAATCAGTAAAAATTGTGCTATGGAAATGTTTTTTCATGTGTTTGGGAAAGATACATAATTATGAGAATATGTTAAATCTGTTGGTTTTTTCAGTTCAATTTTTTTTTCAATTTATTTTTGAACACATACACTGATACCATATATGTCCGCAAAAAGCTTTATTTAGTGCAAAACAAACAACTTCTTTTGAATTTATTTTGTCTTATAAGTTATGTTTTTGACAAATAACTTAATGTGAATATTATGCATAACTATGGTGTTAAAAGTGAAGAAACAAAAATGGTATTATTTAAATTATTTGATTGCAATGGTAGTAAATGCTCTTCACAACACAAACATTGTCTATTTTATGTTTCTTATTTATTTGTACAAGTTAATGGATTTAAAACATTAAATAAATACATTTACTTATAATAATAAAGACAGTATACCTTATTCTAATATTTCCCAACAAAAAATGGTATAAAATAACTGAATGTAAAAAATGAGAAAATTCGCAGCATTGCTTTGTGATAAAATAAAGTCGGTTTTGCAATGTTTACAGCATTATTATAGAACTTTAAATGGTATAAATGGACATTACAGTATGTACAAAAACACAGTATAGAGTTTAAAGAAATGTGTTCAAAGATATTGGAAAAACAATTGATTGTTGATAGTTTTCTGTCAATCTGTGTGACCACCTATAAAGAAAAAAGGTTCTAAATAACTTCTTATGACATAACAATTTTATTTGAACATATAAATCAAACAGCATTTAATGTGTCCATATGAAAACTAATAAATAATCTTAAAATTAGTAATTAAATATTTCAGACAGTAAAGATTAGCAATGACCTTAGTTAAAATTTGACACTTCTTCTTCATAGCAACTGCGTTTAAAATAATAAAATTAAAGATTTTGAATGTTGATGATACCATATATAAAACAAAATGAAATGATTTTGTATTGTTCCCATGGTTTGTGTTCTAAAATTTCTTTGTAAAAAACTTAAAAACTCAGAAAAAATGATTGTAAAGCATACAGCAACAACAACGTTTTGCCATCAATATGATATTAATATGATTGATTACCGATGAAATCTGATAATAAACAAGAGCACCGCATATCTGGTGCCACGCTGGGCTGTGAAAGCTTGTCAGAATTTTATATTTTTGTAGAGGTCACAGTGACATTGACCTATAACCTAGTGACCCAAAAAGGCTGTGGCGTTTAGAACTCATCAAAGTGCATCTACATATGAAGTTTCAAAGTTGAAGGTGGAAGCACTTTGATTTTAGAGCCAAATGTTAAGGTTTTTACACATTGCCTACAGCGGACTGGCGGACGTTGGACAACTAGCTGGCTATGACAATAGCTCGGGTTTTCTCTCTCCGAAAACAGCCTCGCTAAAAATACAACTCTGAGCATCTTACAATTGTTACTTACCAAAAACAAATCTCATTGGTTTAAAAGTCATAGTATTTGACAGTTTTTGTATAAAATGACATATTTGGTACATTTCAATACATGTTTTCAGTAAATTTACTTCAACAGTGAAAACTTTTCAAACCTACTTTAAAATTAGCCATTATTAATATTCAGATAACTTAAGTTTTAGTTGTTACAATAACCATTGCGCAAAGTTAGCCAAGTGTGTGAGCCTTGACCTTTACTTCCAGTTAATAATTGCAGCGCTTAAACAACTGAAGCTTGATTGGTCATTGTTGGCCCCGTACTACTTAAAAGTACCCGGGGTACAGAGTTTTATTCCTGCCTAAAATCTGATGTCATCAAACGCACTTCCGAATACGAAACAAAATCCTCTTTGAACAAAACCTAATTCAATATGCTTTTTTGAGTACGAGTTTCGATAATATCATCGTGGAGGCCATTTCACAGAATGTAAACAACAACATTATTAATTTGAAAATAGAGCCAACAACAGCAAATTTAGCCTAAGTATTCCTGGATATGTTTAAGTATATTTTCTGTACCCAGGGTATATTGTAGCATACATAAGAGTACCCAGGGAACTTTCAAGTAGTACCAGAGCTGACAAAGACCAATCTAACTCAACTGAGCTAACATGTCGACAGGTTGTATCTCACAGTCTCCACAGTATATTTTATTTTACGCAGTTTTGACAAAATGATATATGCATGATATTATTTCCAAAGAAATGGATTTTGATGCAGAACTTCTGCTTAAACTGTAAATGTGCAAAATTCAACAATACAGTGACAACCGTATACACATTTATAAGAAGCGCTGTTGACCTATCAATTAAAATTGTATACGGTAATCTACGTTTTTGTAAATAGTTGCATTTATATTATACTGCTGTGTCAATAAATGACAATTATACAGTAATCTGTGCTAAAATTAATTGCATTAATATTAGCACAGACTACTGTATAATTGTCATTCATTGACACAGCAGTATAGAATAAATGCAACTATTTACAAAAACGTAGATTATACAATTCTAATACATAATTCTTACAGAAAAAGTATACTTTTACCCATGTTAACAATGAATCAATTCTATCACTCAGCAAACGTCACATTCGTTGAGTTCAACTTGGCGTCTTGTGATGAATAAAGCCTTGTTCAAAACGAAAGTTGAATGAATTGTTTAAAAGGAAAATCGAACAAATCATAACAACAATCGATTCGAACATGTAAAATTTCCTCTTTTAGCAAAACTCCATTCCATAATCGTACACAATAGATCCTGCACAATCAACGCAGGATTTCCGTTTCAGTATCTTCACATGCCCTACCCACAGGCAGCAGTATCATAAAAAAAATAAAAAAAAAATTGCCCCCCCCCCGGACTATACCAACCCCCCCCCCCCCCCCGTGCTTACCCCAGGGTTTCCAGATTGTTAAATGTACACATATTGTGTATGTTTTAACTTTCCAACAACGAATATTGACAAAAAATAACAGTTTAAAAAAATACCCCTCTTATAGGTATTATATATACACAAGGTATGAAACGCACTATATGCCTATTGCTGAAAGATTGTGGAACACTGGACGTGACCTTTTTCATCGAAAACAAACATGTTCCCATGCAGTTGCCGACAAAATGCAACTGGATTCGTTAAAAGACAGTTAAAGCAACTTGATTACACAACTAACCGATCTCCTGCTCGGCTAATAACTTTAATATTATCTTTAATATACTACTTTAATATATTTTAATATTATTACCCCTGGGGTAAGCTCGGGGGGGGGGGTATGGTCCGGGGGGGGGGATTTTTTATGATACTGCTGCCTGTGGCCCTACCAAGATCTTAATATAGATACAGGTTTAAATTAACTAAAATGATGTTGCGCTCGTAGATTTCATAGTCTACGTTCGGTCAGGGACCTATACAAACTGTGTTTGTATATGTCCCTGGTTCGGTTCTCCGAAATATCGGTGCATACGCCGCCATATTTACGCTAAATTACTGAGTTACGTGAGCCTTTGAGCACACGTAACTTTACGTGCAAAAATACGGTAAACGTAACTTTACGAAGTTTATAGAAACGCTACTAACTGAACGTTTTGCACTTAAGCATGATTTTTGAACGTACGTAGTTTTAAGAAACGGTCCCCTGGAGAATTTTCTAATGCTATGGGCTGTGGCGTGTATGGGTATACATACATGCAAAAGAGCGCTGGCGAAACAATTATTTGATAATAGGAGCTATCTAATTTACGGCCGCGATACGACTGTTATACTGTTAAAAACGGCGAACTGTTAAAACGGCGAAAAATCTAAGTAAAAAAATCTTACAAAGGCACTTTCTGCACATGATGCAGATTAAACTTCTAATACATGCATATTTGAATCTAAATGCCAGTGAAAAATATTAAATATTTGTGCCATCAATTGTCTCTTTTTTCTTTATATTATTAACCTCAATTATGGTTATAAGTAATCGCTCGTTTGTTTTCGTGCATTGCCGTAATGGATGATCTTAAAACGCAAGTAAAGATATAGTGTCATGAACCTGCTTTGCTTTACATGCGTTGCGGCAATTTTTATTTTAAAATTTATAGTTGTTCAACACTTATGATAAGACTGGCTATAAATAGTAGTATAAATAGTTCCAGACTTTATACAATGCGGTCTTTTATATATGGCAAGGAACCAATACTTCTCCAACTGTGGTTAATGACATAATGTTGTTATTTAGTTACTTTCTAGTAAGTATCTGATCAAATTGAAATAATCACGATTTGCTAAAAATGACGTACTGTGTGAAAAAGGGGTTTAAAGGGGCCTTTTCACAGATTTTGGCATATTTTGAAGTTTGTAATTAAATGCTTTATATTGATAAATGTAAACATTGGATCTTAAAAGCTCTAGTAAAAAATCAAGAATAAAATAAAACAAGAGCGCCGCATGACGGAGCAATATACGCCCGATTCGTGTGCCATTGGAGATGATACACTGATGATTGATGTATTTGTTTTGGAAATAAGCAAAAAAAACAACAACTAGAGCTTTGTCACTGAATGTGACTTATACCCCCATACCACTTTGACGCAGGATAAAAAGTTGTTTAAAAGTTTCGGATGAATACAATTTGAATTAGAGTCCGGACAAAGTGGCGCCGTTGAAAATGCACTAATTGACCCTATGACCTAGTTCTTGACCCGACATGACCCATATTCGAACTTGACCTAGATATCAACTAGATGCAACTACTGACCAAGTTTGGTAAAGATCGGATGAATACAATTTGAATAAGAGTCCGGACAAAGTGGCGCTGTTGAAAATGGACTAATTGACCCTATGACCTAGTTTTTTACCTGGCATGACCCATATTCGAACTTGGCCTAGATATCAACTAGATGCAACTACTGACCAAGTTTGGTGAAGATAAGATTTATACAATTTGAATTAGAGTCCGGACAAAGTAAAATGCACTAATTGACCCTTTGACCTAGTTTTTGACCCAGCATGACCCATATTCGGACTTGACCTAGATATCAACTAGATGCAACTACTGACCAAGTTTGGTGAAGATCGGATGAATACAATTTGAATAAGAGTCCGGACAAAGTGGCGCCGTTGAAAATGCACTAATTGACCCTATGACCTAGTTTTTGACCCGGCATGACCCATATTCGAACTTGGCCTATATATCAACTAGATGCAACTGCTGACCAAGTTTGGTGAAGATCGGATGAATACAATTTGAAATAGAGTCCGGACAAAGTGGCCCCTTTGAAAATGCACTTATTGACCCTATGACCTAGTTTTTGACCCGGCATGACCCATATTCGAACTTGGCCTAGATATCAACTAGATGCAACTGCTGACCAAGTTTGGTGAAGATCGGATGAATACAATTTGAATTAGAGTCCGGACAAAGTGATGCCTTCCGCCCGCCGCCCGCCGCCCGCCCGCCGCCCGCCCGCCCGCCAAGGGGTTTCACATAATACGTCCCGTATTTTATACGGGCGTATAAAAAGGAAAAAAAAGTAGCCGGTACCAGGGCTCGAACCAGTGACCCCCATAGTCCTAGAGTAAGTCTGAAGAAAAAACGCATTAACCCTCTCGGCTATTACGCCGGGTATACACAGTTTAAGTATTTTTTACATTATACAAGAAATCTTCGTAGTTTCGTAAATTTAAACGACAACAACAGAACTCTCCAAATTATTCAATCGTTTCGCGTTGCAACGCTTTATAATTTTTAGGTTTTCAAATCGTCAAAACATACATATAATGGCTATATTGGACTATGGTAAATGTTCAGTAATACTGCTTCCTCACAAATATCATAACTAAAACTAAAATTTGCGAATCTGAAACAACTTTTTTCAATTTTGTCAATTTACCAAACCGTGAAAAGTTCCCTTTAAGGTTCATGTAGAGGCTTCATTTTGAAAAATGTGGGACCCCTAGCATTGAACTCAAATTTGCCACATTGAAAATGTATACATATATGCTTTAAAGGATGTTTTTCCTTCAAAAAGCTACCAATTTTGTACATCAACGTATCATAACATCCACAAAATCAATCAAAATACAAAGCGATTTTAACACTAAAATATACATTATTTTCAAAAATCTGAATCATGTTTATTCCACGTATTTCGGCGGAAAATTATATAACTAGTGAATAATATCGACATTGACGAGGGCAAGTTACGCTTAAATAGTAAAAAAAAGTTTACATATCTAGAAATATCAAAACTCGAACACATGTAATTTCATCACCATGGGGGCAGCCATTTTTAAATTAATAAAATAGAAAGAAACATGCTAAAAACTCACTCATCGCCTAATTGACATTCCAAACGGTTGACGATGGCAAATGCATTGGATTGTAATCTTTCCGTTGATGTTTGCAAACTGCACGATAAGACCTCATAAACACTCAAAAGAATAACTATGTAAGAAGCATTTCACCAATGTTTACAGTCGTTGTCGAATCACATGTACTTTATTATTGCGCATAAAATAGTACGCTTACAGACTGACAGAAAGATCGATACGTAACTCCGTTCAATTCATCACGGTATACTATTCTATTGTTAATATATAATTATACATCGCTTTAACAATCTAAAAGTAGAAATAATTCTTTTAAACGGAGTTTTTAATAACGAAAGTGAAAACAACGGAAGTTGGATGGATATTCTGTGAGATGCACTTCGGCTCTAGAAAAACAATACAAATAAACTAAAAAAGACGTGTGGGGGACAATTTTCAGCTGGAAAATATTTGAAATAGGGTAAGTGATGATATCTCTACGTGGTCATTTCTGTTATTTAGTGCGATCTCTTGCTGATTAATGTTAATAGTTGTTTTACTAGTTGCCACCCAACTGTCAAAATAAGTATGTGTTATCTCAGGTATGTGTATACACATACCCGGTTTTTCTCACCACTGCACGTGGTTTCGACCGATTTGTTTTGCACTTTTTTCTACGGATCACAGCGATGGCCACGCTTTCAAAATGGGTAGAAGGAATCGAAATATAAAAGCAATCGTTTTGTCAATTTCTTTATATTCCTTTACAATTTTATATGCCGTCTGCAATCTATTTCAATTTCAGATGGTTTAAAATTTGCAATTTGGTTGAGAGGTAAATAACAAAATTGTTAAGCCTTTAAAATAGAATTGTGACTCTTATTATCCACCATACCTGGATTTTAAAAAAGTAGTTATGTTTTAGTTATTTTTAGAACTTTGTTTAGGATATTTATCCAAAAAAGGCAGTTGAATAAAAACTCATTTGTTGTTTTATGACAATAATTTTCTGTGAAATGTTGCTAACATGACCTTGTATATGTATATAGCTTTGTATTTATTCAACTTAAGAAAGTGCATATCCTTCCTAACTTTAGATTGAGATTTTGTAAATTAGTGTAAAAAGGTATTGGTTTTAAACCAAAATATGAATAAAGCACACAAATATTGAATGTCAAAATGTGTTTATGTTATTCTATCCGTCTTTAGCTTTAAAATGCTATATAGTTTGACCATATTGTACCACATTCAATGAAGAAAACCCAAAGCGAAGTTTCAATGAATTTCCCCCCCCCCCCATGAACCTCATGTGCGTAAATTATCGTCCCAGATTATCGTGTGTAGCCCGCACAGGCTAATCAGGGACGACACTTTCCGCATAAACGTGATTTTTGCTAAGGAGAGACTTTCTTGAAACGAAAAATATTATATAAGTGGAAAGGGTCGTCCCTGATTAGCACGTGAGGACTGCATAGGCTAATCTGGGCCGAAATTTCAAGCACATGTTTTTGCTTTTAATACTAAAGTATCCGTTATCTGGGAATATTGAACATTTTACTTAAAATAACTAACATTCGAATATATATACTACAAAGAAACGTCTGTGAAAATCGTGCATTTGTACCATTACAGTTTCAAATACTATAAAAGCTTAATGCTGTAATTCTTAACAAGTTATTAAGGGCATACCCTTAAGTAAGATAAGGGCAATATAAAATCTGTAGCCATTAAACAAACTACACAAGGTTGGGTTCTATTTGCTTTATGTTCAACAGTAATAACTGATCATCAACTGAATATTTACAAAAATAAAATTTTAAGGTACCAAAGTACCATGATTGTATCGTAAAAAAAATGAAGAAATGAAATCCGTGTATGTGCAGATTCTATTAAAACAAGCTCTATTAACAGTTATAATAAAAGCCAAACTTATCAGAGACCTTTTAATTTACAAGTGGTACAATGTTTTTTTTCTAGTTTTTAACATGGTTGTGAAGCATTTAGCAGTATATTTCACAACTCCTTTATTTGACAAAATCAAGTTAAATTATCAATATCTTTTTAGGAATAGAACAATGAACTGACACGACAGCCTGTTCAAACATTAATAGACGATCAGCAGTGTATTCGGGACAGTGGAATATAACATACATTTCATCTTCAACACTATACGCACAAACATGGGATATTTAATCATGTGCATTTTACGTTAAAGGTTAGATCTAGTTCGATTTTAAGGCATATACATGCTCGTGAAAGTTGAAAAATGCTGTGTGCATGGGAAATCGATCTGTTTCCAGCCTGATTCGTTTTAGTACATCACTTTCACTTTTAGTCTAACTAACTTGGATATCTTTGTATTTTTGTAAAAATGGTGGCATAGATTGTATTTCCAAAGAGAATGTTGTGCCTACTACTTAAATAAAGAGCGCATTGTTTTCAATACGTAGTTTATTATCAGTACACACAATTAATAACAACATAAACGTTTTAAAATGCATTCTCCTACATATAAATGTATTATACTGCCATCTTAAAAAAGTGAACTCAATTAAAAATATAATGATTGAACACTTATTCTAAGTGTTAGCACTTTCTTTATTCGATTGCATGTGCTACACAGTGGACGGAGCCTAAACGTAGGGGCTGCTCGTTACCTCAACGGTCTCTCGAATCCGCAATATAAAATACATTGCTGCACTGATTCAGAGTGATAGAAAAGATCAATTTGACCGAATCCGCGGCGAAATAGAATCTCCTCAAAAGGTCATAATATACTCAATAGTTTCTTATATAATTCAATGTAAAAATGACAAATTTAAGCGAAAATAAATGCATTATTTTGCACATAGAGACCCCCACAACCATTCATTTTCTTAAAGACCATTCTAAGCAGAATCGATTTATGCAATGCAAGAGATATGTCATGTTCAAGCCAAGAAAGAATGTTGACACAAATCCAAATCGACTGTATTTGCATTTTTTCCGGCTGTTTTTTAGTGGAATGTATCATTTTTCAGTGCAATGTTTTACTCTAGTCTCTAAGTTTATCATATTTCTGGGATTTAGTAGTGAACACCTGTTCATGCCCTACCACTTTCTCCACAAGATAAAACTAGAATAATAGTTTTAAGTGTAAAACATGCCTTCGAGTCAACTATTATACTTTTTAGAGAGTACACCCTACCAATCGGGAATCCTCGGACAATTCCGCCATAAGGGCGATCGTCGGTGTGGTGTAGCCCACTGTCCGAAGCGTTCAGAGAGCACACCCTACATGACCAATCGCACATTCTCGACCCTTTCCGTCAAACATCGGATAAGTACCTCGAAGGAGATAGTATGAATACACATTTCGGAAGCGGTATTGCGGTCTAACTACGCGGGCCTACGCGAATCAAAATTACATAGTAAAAACAAACATGGCCGGTTTTGCGAGTTGTTTACATTTTGCAAAGATGAAAATGGGGATTTTCTATGCTCTGAAGGCCAGAGCAAGTACAAACTCTACAGGAATTATGGACGCCATCGTTGTTATTGTTTTTGTTGTTGTAACATTCTTAAAATGGTATCACGTGGGCGGACTACTTTCAACCCGTATTTCGGTTACAATATACTAAATCTTTTTGGAGTGCAATGCTATACTCTCTAAAAACATGAACATCATTTATTTGAAGACACGGTTCTCTGTAGGGTCACTTGCCATGACTTTATTTTAGTATATTTCTGTGTGCATGTGGCAGGGAAAACATTGTTGTTTACTAGAAATTCACTCTTTTATCTGAAGATTGGAGACTACATAAGACTTTGACAGATGGCGGGAAACCCTCATGAACTGGATAGAAGCCGGTAAATAGATGGCCGTAAAACAGTGACTTTTGATTCGTGGCGAGTTCTTTCTTACATGTCGCGTGACCTATCTTTTTTATTGCTTAAATCAATTCGGCTTGGAATGCTCTTCGAGAAAAGGTATGGTTATGAGTGTCTCTATGCGCAAAAGTTTGACTTTATTTTTCGTTAAAGTTATTGCATTTACATTGAATTTGTGTAGGAAATCTTTTACTATATTGTAACCTTTCTCCCGAGTCCGATTATGATAATCTGCGAGGGGTACCGAATGCCTACATGACATGTTATTTAGTATACTGTAACCAAAATAACGGAATTTGACGAGTATATACGATTGCTAATATTCCAGAATGATCACGTGATCAATATGAAAACAGTATTGCTACATTCAGGATATGAAAGGTATGTTCTGATTTTAAATCACTGGTAACACTATATTTGAAAACAACTGGTTAGATAGCCTGTTAATCATGTTGTTGACGTATTTGTATAATATTTTATAGTTAATTTCGCAAATTTCATGACATAGCGTATAATTGGATTTCTACTTTCGATTTAGGTTTGATTGTAATGACGAACTTCCCGAAGCGTATGCCGATGTTTTGATCGTGGAACTTAACATTTATTTATGATAATAGTTTGCCAGATGGTGTTGGTAACCTTGCTTGATTCAATTAACAACAGCGGAAGTCTTATAGTTCAGGAACTATTGCCTAAGAAAATTAATTTGTTTACGCGGGTGCTGGAGGTTTCGGTAAATGACAAGTTCGGTAAATTGATTTATAGAGTAAAAGCCGTGGAGGTTTCGGTAAATTGATTTTATAGAGGAGGTATACCTACAACGAGGTGTTAATGACACCTATTATCGGCTTACAATAACATTAGGGGCATTTATTTGCAAACTGTGGATTAATTTTGAGTAGAGTAATTAATGCTATGCCTGAGGTAAAGAATTAAGGGAAATGAAAATGCAACCTCTGAAAAACGAATTCTGTTAGGAAATTTTTGGTTAATTTTACGATTTAAATAACGCAATACTGTTGTTTGTTTTTTAAATTGGTGCTTTTATTTAAATAACATAATAGTAACATAATAGTAATAAGAAATAATGATTTATGGCGGAATCAATGTAAGCTCTTCAATTAAGTTTAATGCTATTTTAAAAAGTTTCTTGTAAAATATGATTTAATAAAAATGATTTCATGTTGAATTTTATATTTATTTATATGTTTTATTATTTCTTTCTGGTTTCTGGTTGAGAAAAACACAAGAAAAAACAATATATAAAATTTAACTGACAACTAGGAAAAAGAAGCGAGAAATTTATTTATATACGAAACAAACATATTTGATCTTAGTATTTTAAACCACCGAAACTTAACCATTATATAAACATGAGGTAGTTTGCCAACATAATGAATATGTATCCACGTGGAGGCCACCTCTTGTAAGAGCCACATTATTATATTTTTTAACTGATACGCTTTAATTAAGGTTTTTATCAACTAATTGTTTAAAAACATATATAAAATACAAAACGACCATGACCTTAATATATAATTTACCTCCATCGATTAGAATATTTATAGGTTGCAAGCCTGGATAATTAATAATAAAACTTTGCAAACATCTCTAATTTGATAAAATCAAGTCCGTACATTTAAACCGATAAATTAATTAGTGCCAAACAACTCAATTAATGTACATCAAAATTAATCCACAGTTTGCAAATAAATGCCCCTAATGTTATTGTAAGCCAATAATAGGTGTCATTAACACCTCGTTGTAGGTATACCTCCTCTATAAAATCAATTTACCGAAACCTCCACGGCTTTTACTCTATAAATCAATTTACCGAACTTGTCATTTACCGAAACCTCCATAACCCGTTTACGCTAGCGCAAATGTAAGGTCAGAACGGTCCAATTTCATAACGGCCCCTGTCGACTCAAGAAGTTGTTATGAAAGACCACGCTGTCCAAACATTCACTGATTTACACAAATCTATGAAGTAGTTGCCTTATTCTGATATACTTTACTAAGATGTTTTAATTATGTAAATAAACATAGTAATGTATGAAATGGAAAATAGCCCTTTTTCATTTATTAACTAAGTACCAGTTTGGAGTGCTGCGAGTTATAGCAAATTTTATTTAAAGTAGCCATTATATTTATTATTTATGCCAATAGTCGTTCAAATTGATAATTTTGCTTACTTTTATGCTATAAATCTGTTTATTATTTTCAATTTTTTGTCCTTAAATTCATATGTAGTGTGATATGTTTTAAAACATTATAATATGTTGTTGTTTTTTTCCAGCATAATGCAGGATTAACAATATTTCAATAATACAAACATGGCAGAGCAGCTGCAAAACAAATTGAGTAAGTATAAGATTTTTTCACACATTCTTTTGAATTTAATTAAATAATAAACGATCCACGTTATACCGTATTAAGGATACATATTATTTAGCTCTTAGATATAGCATGTGAATCCTTATTATCTGCCATATTGATGTATACACCGAATTTTTGTTAGTGTAAAGATTTCAAAAGTTTTCAAAACACACATGTTTTATATGCTAATCTATAGTTAAATATGTACTCTTTGACATAACAACAAACAATGCGTTTAAATCGGCAATGTTTTGACCCAATACTTGCTAGAATTAGCTCCCCGAAGTAAGCTGTATCATGTACAATGCCTCTAATAGTACCAGTACTTTATTTGCTACTACGCGCATGAGCTTTTTTGTTTTAAATATTTTAACATTATTTCTTAAGTGAGATACCTTTGACACATTTGTTGATTATATTGATAAAACCTAAACACACACATACAAGTGTTTTGGGTTTAAATAATCAGAACATCAGTCTGGAGTTAACATGATCTACCGGTATTTTCCAATGGAAATACAGGGATTTCAATTGAAGCAGAATCTGATGCTTTTTTATGTTAGCCTTTTGCAATATTGTATCTTTTGACTACTCCAAATTATCGACCTTGCATTATTTCGATGCAAATATTACAATGAAACTAACACAAAATGTTTTTTTTTAAACACAAAGTGTTGTTTAGGTTTGTACAGTATTGTAATCACATGCATACACATCAACATTCGTTGAACAATTTACAAAAACTCTTAAACAAAAGATCTACACTTAATTATTATGTCCCTCAGAAATATATTCGACCCAGGCACATTTTTAGCATGGGATCATTTGACTCTTGGTTTCACTTCTTTATATTCGAAAGCTTTTGAAAACCTTGAAACAGGAAAATATAATAATGATCGTCGTAACGTTAATTTAAAAACAGCAAGTACATTACAACTTCTAAAAAAGTAACCATCCACTACTTCTTGATGGCTGTTTAAGTGGACTCGTTAAACTAACAATACAATGTGGAGGACCGGTACGATGAGGATAAGGGTTACTGTCAGAGTTGTGTTGTGAATTGTTTGATGTATAAACATATATTCAAACGCTTCATGAGTTGGGGTCCAACCAGTAATTGGATAGTCTAATTAAGAATTGAATCTTCAGCACCATTAAATTGAAAACTAAACAACCTGAATGTATGGTTCTTACATGCATATCAATAAAAATGAATATACATGTAGAAATGATCAGATAATATTTTAATTTCTTGACTTTGTGTTCATATTGGTATCACAGGTCCGTACTACAATCACCCAAAACCGCATCCATATTCCTCGTAAATATGGATTTTTGGTAGTTAATACAAACATTAAGAAGAAGATCAAACATATTTGCAAATGTAGAACACATATTTCATTCAAGTGGGACTGCGTTATTTTGCCTTATTATGTCAATATTTGAAAATAACCGCCATAGTGGAAGGCCTTATTAAAAAGATATAAACCAGGCAAGCTGATAAAAATGTATAAATATAGTGGCTGATTTCTGCTATATTGATCTGGTATATTTATTTTTCTTTCGTGTTGGGATGTGTCCGCCGACTGTCATCAAATCCGCCTACACGCTGGGATTATATGACAGAGATTAGACACTGTGTTACAAAAACAACCAATTTTTTGCTTACTCTATATTGTAGTTGTTGGTTTCATTTCGTACATTTAGCATTTGCACTTCTGCATAAAACTTTGTAACTAATGTTATATTGCATTCCGAGGCATTCATTAATTTCATGTATAAACACTATTTTACAGAATAGTAAAATAGTATTGGTGTTTGCATTCCATAAAAGCACAACTGGAAAACCATATATAAGTTTTTCTTTGAATATTTAGAACTTTTGTTATTATTGGACTGAAGCATGTCAAAATTGAAACCCTTCAAAATCCTTGTAAAATCCGAATGGCTTTGTTGTTTCCATTTTCCTACGTATGTTGTTTATTAAACTGAATCCCCGTCCAACCCTATTTTCAAAATAATTCATTTGTGTGTGTGTGTGTGTATGTGTGTGTGTGTGTGTGTGTGTGTGTGTGTGTGTGTGTGTGTGTGTGTGTGTGTGCGGTTTTGTACCAATTAACATCTAGTTGCATTTCTTTTATTTACTCAAACAGAGATTTATTACAAAGTCAGTTACCTTATATATGTGTAACACACCAAGGTTATGTAGCCTTACACTTTCTCACTTTGTTCTCTTGTACTTGTAAATTGATTTTCTAATATTGCAATCATGAGTTATTTTTCATCGAGATAGTCCTTTTTTAATGTTGAGTAGTCAGATTGATTCCAATAATGGATGCCATCTTTTTGTGTGTGCCCTTAAGATGAGGACCAGTGTCGTCGTGCCCTTAACAGGGCTCACAAGAAGATCGTTACAGAGATGGATCCGGATGTGATTCTGGTTGCACTGAAGAAGTGTGGATTTCTCAAACAAGAGGAATATGATGACCTGATGGTATAAACCTAAAACAACTCCATATGAGCTTTTGTATTTAATATTTATAGCTCACCTTAGCAAGAAGTTCTCGACAGGCTTTTTGTATTGGGTACCTTCTTGCAGCGTAAGTTGTCCGCTGTCATTAGGCCATCTGAAATTATTTAGCTCAGTACCAGTAAATTAGTTTTAACCAAATTTAACCAAACATGCTTAGTTTGTATATGATAATAACAATGTTGATATTGTTATTGGGCCATTCAGATCACAGAAGTAGAATTAGAATTATTTCTAATTTTCATTCAAATGAGGCAAACATACCCTTTTATGCTCACAAGAGCGCAAAGTTCTCATGGTGAGCTATTGTTGTTCAACCTTTGTCTGGCGTCCGTTGTCGTGCGGTTTGCGTAAAATTTTATCTCGTTTAAATTGTAGAGGTCATATTTTTCATCCAATTTTGAAGGAACTGAATCAGAAAGTTTATCCATACAATAAATAGACCTTGTTCGGGGTCATGTGCGATCAAAAATAGGGTTAACAGGTCAAATATTTGAAAAACCTTGTAACCACTGCAGAGGCCACATGGGTTGCTGAATCTTGATGAAACTTTGTAAAAATGCTTTTTTGGACAATATCTAGCCCCAATTTGAATATCAGTAACTTACGTTTAAAGATTCATAACCACTCAAAATTATCGAATATTTCGTAAAATATTTCGTTAAATAAAGTTAACCCATAAACAAAAAAATAAAGTTAACCCATCAACAAATCAGTGTTCCTTATAGCAATAGCCAAAATTTCAACGCTAGATGTGGTCTGGTAACATTGATTTAACGAGATACAAAACGCTCGTATTTATTTCTTGTGGGAAAATATATTTATCCCACTTTTACAGCGATTTCGGTTGATTAAAGCCCCATTGATTTAATATCATCTATAATCAACGGCAGGAAATGACGTCAATATTCGACGAAATGATGTCATAAATCAGGTGAAATTATCCAATCAAACTAATTTTGTTTAAATAAAAAGGTTTACAAAATAAAAAATGGGATAAATAGAATAATAGATTAGTGTTGATTATAGATCAGGTTTATCATGCTTGGCACGAAAAACGAAAAAGCACTCGCCAAGGCTCGTGCTTTTTGTTTTCTAAGCCTCGCATGATAAACCTGATCTATAATCAACACTAACCTATTATTCTCTATATTCCATTTGAATTTCCCGAAACGATATCCGAATATTTACGAGCCAACCGACCTAATACAAATCTCAGGCGAGTGCGCTCCAAATTAAATATAAAGATAAAGATCCATAAACAAAGTTATCTATTGCCCCACATACACTTTCATTTTTTTGACGCTCCCTTTCCCTTTTCTTGCTGACTCGCTAAGAGCAGGACGTCCATCCTTGAGCTTCACTAATTAATAACATACTGATTATTCATGAGAACTGCGTCATGCTTATGACGAAAACCATAAGAAAATCTTTTTGCCACTGTAGAGGCCGCTTTAATTATTCAATCTAAAGCTTGGTCAAATGTCATGCCTTGACAATATCTAGGTTAAGATTACATCTGGGCTACGTTGGTAAAAAAATAGGACACTTGGTCACATCTTAGAAAAAACTTGTTCCCTAAATGGAGGCCACATTTATGACTCAGTCTTGATGAAAATTAATTAGAATGTTTATCTTGATAATATGAATGCCATTTTTAGCTCATATATTTTTTGAAAAAAAATTATGAGCTATTGTCATCACCTTGGCGTCGGTGTCGGCCTCGGCGTCCGGTTAAGTTTTGCGTTTAGGTCCACTTTTCTCATAAAGTATCAATGCTATTGCATTCAAACTTGGTACACTTACTAACTATCATGAGGGGACTGGGCAGGCAAAATAAGATAACTCTGGCTTGCATTTTGACAGAATTATGTGCACTTTTTATACTTAGAAAATTGAAAATTTTGGTTGAGTTTTGTGTTTAGGTCCATTTTATTCCTTAAGTATCAAAGCTATTGCTTTCATACTTGCAACACTTACTAACTATCATAATGGGACTGTGCAGGCAAAGTTACGTAACTC
This sequence comes from Dreissena polymorpha, assembly GCF_020536995.1. Classification (NCBI taxonomy): domain Eukaryota; kingdom Metazoa; phylum Mollusca; class Bivalvia; order Myida; family Dreissenidae; genus Dreissena; species Dreissena polymorpha. The sequence goes on along the minus strand of NC_068359.1, from coordinate 127,029,605 downwards.
CTACTGGCATTTTGACAGAATTATGTGCCCTTTTTATACTTAGAAAATTTGGTTAAGTTTTGTTTTTAGGTCCACTTTTTATGCCCCCCTTCGAAGAAGAGGGGGTATATTGCTTTGCTCATGTCGGTCTGTCTGTATGTCGGTCTGTCGATCTGTGGTTGTCAGATGATAATTCAAGAATGCTTGGGCCTAGGATCATGAAACTTCATAGGTACATTGATCATGACTCGCAGATGACCCCTATTGTATTTGAGGTCACTGGGTCAAAGGTCAAGGTCACAGTGACTCAAAATAGTAAAATGGTTTTTGAATGATAACTCAAGAATGCATACGCGGCCAACAGGGCAAACTCTGAACAATATTACTGAAGCAACTGGACTGTAATCCTAAATCTATAATTATCAGTCCAATAAAACATCATCCTTTGATTAAAATAAAGTGGATCAGTAAAAATATTATCAGAATATGAGATTTTTTGTATATTTTGTATATTAAATATTGTGTTAATGTTTAATTTTGTTGAATAATATAAATATAAGCAGGACAGGGGAGGTAATACACTATTATATCTTTCTTAAATACAGGGGAAACAAATGCAATAAGTTTAAATTTCATGTTTTATAAATAGGGGAAATTTGTTCATGTCAGTGTGTGATCATTTGTTATTTTTTATGATCACATTTATTATTACTTTGACAAAACAACACTTACCTGAATACCACAATGGATTCCACCCAAACAATACCCCACGCCCCTACCAGAATCCTTCCCCCCCTAACCTCACCCCCCAATTATTTTTTTAAACATCCCACATGATACCCCCCCCATCACTCCCCCCTCCCCCCCTACCCCCCCAATTTTTTTTCAAACATCTAATAAATTACCACACCCCACATTATACCCCCCTCTCACTCCCAAATACCCCCCCACCCCATCTACCTCCCCCACCCCCCAACCCCCCACCCCCCCATTTTTTTTTTTTAAAACATCTTATAAATTACCACTACCCACATTATACCCCCCTCTCACCCCCCACCCCCCTTTCCCCCCCATTTTTAACCAGGTTTTCCGAAGGAAAAAAACTGGTTATTAGATTGGCGAATGCGGGCGGGCTGGCTGGCGGGCTGGCGGAATAAGCTTGTCCGGGCCATAACTATGTCGTTCATTGTCAGATTTTAAAATCATTTGGCACATTTGTTCACCATCATTGGACGGTGTGTCGCGCGAAATAATTACGTCGATATCTCCAAGGTCAAGGTCACACTTTGAGTTCAAAGGTCAAAAATGGCCATAAATGAGCTTGTCCGAGCCATAACTATGTCGTTCATCGTCAGATTTTAAAATCATTTGGCACATTTGTTCACCATCATTGGACGGTGTGTCGCGCGAAATAATTACGTCGATATCTCCAAGGTCAAGGTCACACTTGGAGTTCAAAGGTCAAAAATGGCCATAAATTAGCTTGTCCTGGCCATAACTATGTCATTCATTGTGAGATTTTAAAATCATTTGGCACATTTGTTCACCATCATGGGACGGTGTGTCCCACGAAAGAATCACGTCAATATCTCCAATGTCAAGGTCGCCACGACTAAAAATAGATTTAAAAAAAAAAAAAAAACTTACAAAGGGGGTTAATTTTTTTTGGTCATTTCAAAAGTTCAGTTTGAGTTTTCTCCCTTTATCAGATTTTTTTTTCACAATGAAAACCTGGTTTTGTGACAATTTTGTCCTCTGTTTTTTAAACGTCTTATAAATTACCCCACCCCACATTATACCCCCCTCTCACCCCCACCCCCTACCCCCACCACCCCCACCCCCCACCCCCCCCCCAAAAAAAATAAAAATAAATTTAAACATGTAATAAATTACCACACCCCACATTATATCCCCCTCTCACACCCAACCCCCCCTCCCCCCCACCCCCCATTTTTTTTTTAACATCTTATTAAATTACCACACACACCCCGAATTATACCCCCCTCTCATCCCCCCACCCCCCCCCTACCCCCCCCCACCCCCAATCTCCCCCCCCAAAAAAAAAGATTTTTTTTAAATCGAATAAATTACCACACCCCAAATAATACCCCCCTCAACCCCCCCATCCCCCCTACCCCCCACCCCCCCCAATTTTTTTTTAAACATCTTATAAATTAACACACCCCACATTATACCCCCCTCTCACCCCCCACCCCCCTACCCCCCCAACCCCCAATTTTTTTTTAAACATCTAATAAATTACCACACCCCACATTATATCCCCTCTCACCCCCTACCCCCCCCATTTTTTTTTAAACATCTTATAAATTACCACACCCCCCATTATACCCCCTCTGACCCCCCACACCCCCTACCCCCCCACCCCCCCCCCTATTTTTTTTAAAACATCTTATAAATTACCCCACCCCAAATTATACCCCCCTCTCACCCCCCACCCCCCAACCCCCTCAATTAATTATTTTTTTTAACATTTTATAAATTAACACACCCCACATTATACCCTCCTCTCACTCCCCCCTACCCCCTCCCCTCGGCCCCCCCCCTCTTAAAAAAAAAAATACCCCCTCTCACTCCCCCCTTGATCATGACTGGCAGATGACCTCTATTGATTTTCAGGTCACTAGGTCAAAGGTCAAGGCCACAGTGACTCGAAATAGTACAATGATTTCCAGATTAAATTACATAAGTTCAAAGGTCAAGGTCACAGTGACAAAAAACGTATTCACACAATGGCTTCCACTACAACTGACAGCCCATATGGGGGGCATGCATGTTTTACAAACAGCCCTGGTTTCCTAAAGTATCAAAGTTATTGCTTTCATACTTTCAACACTTACTTACTATCGTAAGGGGACTGTGCAGGCAAAGTTATGTAACTCTGACTGGCATTTTGACGGAATTATGGGCCCTTTATACTTGAAAAGTTTCGTGTTTTGGTCCACTTTACCCCTAAAGTATCATAGATATTGCTTTCATACTTGGAACACTCGCAAATAATCATAAGGGGACAGTAACGAACAAGTTGCATAACTCTGGTTGTCATTTTTACGGAATTATGGCCCTTTTTTGACTTAGTAACTTTGAATATATGGTTACATTTTATGTTTAGATCCACTTTACTTCTAAAGTATCAAGGCTTTTGCTTTTACATTTCAAATACTTTCATGCTATCATGAGTGTAATGTACCTGGCAAGTTGAATTTTACCTTGACCTTTGAATGGCCTTGACTCTCAAGGTCAAATTATTAAACTTTGCTAAAATTGCCATTACTTCTTTATTTATGATTCGATTTGATTGATACTTTGACAAAACAACTCTTACCTGACATACCACAATAGACTCCACCCAAACCATCCCCCATGCCCCCCAAAAATTCCTCCCCCGAATCCCCCCTCAATCCCCCCCATTATTTTTTTTAATTAAAGAATATGTAATAAATGACCACCACACCCTCATACTATACTCCCTACCCCCACCCCAAAAAAATAATTGTTATGCCCCCGGTAGGGTGGCATATAGCAGTTGAACTGTCCGTCAGTATGTCAGTCCGTCCGTCCGAAAAAAACTTTGTCATTGGCCATAACGTTTTCACTTTTGAAGATAGCAACTTGATATTTGGCATGCATGTGTATCTAATGGAGCTGCACATTTTGAGTGGTGAAAGGTCAAGGTCATCCCTTTAAGGTCAAATGTCAAATTTATGGTGTCTGTCTGTCTGAAAACTTTAACATTGGCCATAACTTTTTCAATATTGAAGATAGCAACTTGATATTTGGCATGCATGAGTATCTCATGGAGCTGAACATTTTGAGTGGTGAAAGGTGAAGGTGAAGGTCATCCTTCAAGGTCGAATGTCAAATATATGGCGTCTGTCCGTCCGAAAACTTTAACATTGGCCATAACTTTTTGAATATTGAAGATAGCAACTTGATATTTGGCATGCCTGTGTATCTCATGAAGCTGCACATTTTGAGTGGTGAAAGTTCAAGGTCAAGGTCATCCTTCAAGGTAAAAAAAAACAAAATAATTTCAAAGCAGCTTGCTCATGAAGCTGCACATTTTGAGTGGTGGAAGTTCTAGGTCAAGGTCATCCTTCAAGGTCAAGGTCATCCTACAATGTAAAAGGTCTTTTTTTATTTCAAAGTGGCGTTCTCGTGAAGCTGCACATTTTGAGTGGTGGAAGTTCAAGGTCAAGGTCATCCTTCAAGGTCAAAGGTCAAAAAGAAATTCAAAGCGGCGTTATCATGAAGCTTCACATTTTGAGTGATGGAAGCTCAAGGTCAATGTCATCCTTCAAGGTCAAGGTCATCCTTTAAGGTCAAAGGTCAAACAAATTATTTCAAAGCGGCGTTATCATGAAGCTGCACATTTTGAGTGGTGGAAGTTCAAGGTCAAGGTCATCCTTCAAGGTCAAGGTCATCCTTCATGGTCAAAGGTCAAACAAAAATATTTCAAAGCGGCGTTCTCATAAAGCTGCACATTTCGAGTGGTTGAAGTTCAAGGTCATCCTTCAAGGTCAAAGGTAAAAAAAACATTTTTTTTTCAAAGCGGCGCAATAGGGGGCATTGTGTTTCTGACAAACACATCTCTTTTTTTTTTTTCAAACATGGTTAAAAAACACAAATATTTATTTTTATTATTTCATTTTTGAAATACCATCCAACCATCCCACCCAAGAATCCTCCCCCCAATTTCTTTTGCATTTTTTTGCATTTTTGGAAGATAATGCAATAAATGACCACACCCCCACACTATACACCCATCTCCACTTAACCCCTCCCTCCTTTGTGATTGAAATTGAGATAGGTCCCTACACCTTTAAAAAGAAAAATAGATGAGCGGTCTGCACCCGCAAGGCGGTGCTCTTGTTGAATATATCCAAGAGAGGTAAAGAATAAGATCAACAGGGCAAGTCTTCAAGAACTTACAGCTATTTACTCAGGCGATGGCTTAAGAGACATAATTGCCATATTGTCGTAACATAATAAAATTGATTCCATTAAATCATTGACAGTTTTTGTATGACTATTAGATGACAACAGATGAATTGTTTGTGTGTACAATCTGGCTTTATCATGTTTTGTTAGTGAAGAAATATGCAAGTATAAAATTACTTTTGATTATAACTTATTTTTTTATTTATTAGCACTTAAAGTCAGTAACCAACTGGCTTTTCAATACTGCACAATATATGGGAATAATAAAACTCCAGCAATTGTTCCAATGCTTTGAACTCAGCTTTTATCGTTGGTTATGTTGTATGTCATGTTGTTTGTACTGTCCTGCATTGTATTGCAAATTGGCCACTTGCCTTAACATGGAAGAGTAGCGTGTGTAAATAATATTTTCTAGAGATAATTTTCCTTGAGCTTCATTATACATATTGAAACGAAAACGGGACTAGGTAACTACCAAACTTCCATTTACTTCCAAAGCGTGAAAATAATTCCACACCCCCAGCAGAAGTCTGCACAACGCAAGGCAATCAAACTCATTTACCCAGATCTTTGCTTTGATCACTTGGCCCAATCAACACTGAATAAGACTTAAATAATTTAGTGGAGGTTCAAACAAGAAAGTTATTATTATTAGATTGATAAAAACAAATGTTTTATCTGGTAAAAATATTTGCCAACACCAAAGTATAATTGATTGATAAATAATGTTTGTTGGTATTATTAATTATTATTAAGGTGCGAACTAAGACTGGTTGCAAAATTCTTCAATGGTTAGTTGAAAATATATGCAAAACATATTTGAGTCAAATCATTCATTGTTTGAGTTGCTTCTATAGAAATATGATTCATTCTTATTACATTCATATGTTTTTTTGTTAACTTTTCTAAACACTGATTGTTGTATGCTACTACAGCTATGCATACGTTTTGTATGTCGTCCACACCCCTTATTTCCACTTACATTTGTTAAATGGTTTATCTTTTTAGAACCTTCTTACCATTCCAATGAAATGTCGCCTTCTAATCAGTAAGATCAGTCAGAGTGGCGAAAAGGCGTACTATGTTTTCAAAAAATGCCTCAGTGATACCAAACATGACAGCTTGGTTAAAGAGCTGGAGGAAAAAGAGAAAGAGCTGATAATCGAGAGTTCCAGATATAAATCATTGACAGATGAGCGACTGCGAACGCAGAAGATTGAGGAAATTAGACGTGCCAGTTCCCAAGGTAAGTTGCATATGAAATAATTGTAAAGATTCCTGTATGCTGTATTGTTCATATACAATTATGGGTTTCAATGCCAGTTGGTGCATGAAGTTGAAATAAACTTTTTCAGTTCATGAGGCCAAATGGGGTGTTTGATCCGTGTATATAAGTAATATTGGAAAAACAAGTCATGTGCAAACAAAGTACCGAAGATGTTATTTAAGAACATAAATTAATTGAGGTAAAAAAAGCTTTCAAAAATCTCATCCTAAGTTGTGACATGCACACACTGTGTAAATATAGTTTACAAATAATTTCTAAATCGGTAGTTTACAATTAGCGATGTAAACGAAATTCAAAGGTTTTTATTTCTTTAACAAGTCATGACAGGAAGGACATGTGAATTTATTTAATGTTACTACTTAGCAGTTCTTGTCTTCGCATGTAACGTGTGTGAGGTTTCGTCTCTACTTTTCTCAAATTTCTTTTAAAGGGACAGGAATCTCCGTGGATGTTAATGTAGATCGAACTCCTTCAGACAAGCAGTTGGTCGATCTAGCAAGCACAATAGGCAACGGATGGGAAATGTTAGCAGCCTATCTCGACATTTCTTCGGCAAGTCTTGACCAGATTAAGGCAGACAATAGCCGACATGTTGAGCGTGTGTATCAAATGTTTCTGCTCTGGAGAAGACGTAAGACAAACAGTGCAACTCTGAGAATGTTACTGAAGAACATGAAGGAATGTGAGGCTGTGGTGGTCGATTGGGAGGGCGTGCGAGAACGTCTTGGATTTGGATTAGGTATTTGTTCAATGATAAATGTTAACAACTCTTTTTCATATAGAACAACATGCTCACGATTCTCTCTCTGTGCTTGCATTGTGGCCTTGTCAGTCGTTTTAAGTCGTGCACCGTTTTCTTATGCATCGTTAACGATATATATTGTAACATTTCTTGCCATATCGTCACCAAACTATCAAAATATGTCCAATTTATATCATTGTTGAATTTAAAACAAGGTGATGTGGTTGAAAAAAATGATGTAGGTCATAAGGTTTGATAGAAGAAAGAGCTTATTAATCAATTTGAAGACATGTAAGACACAGAAGATAGCTGTTAAAACATAGATACTTATTTAAAATAATATTTAAATATAAAAAATCGTATCCTGATATGAATGGAAAACACAAAATAATGTTAGAAAATCATACATATGTCGCAAACTAGCTAGTTGTGTTTATTCATTACATTTTGAAATTTGTCATGAACATCCAGTGTTATACTTCGAAATTTAAAATGCAACCCACTCCATGATGTTTACTAACAATGGCGGACGAGTCTGGGCGATCTGATATTACCGATAACAAAACAATTACGAACGAATGGCGGCAGCAAAATTGTTTTAATCTTCAACAACAAGTATACATGTATTTCTCTTTAATTGGTATTAATATTTTCTAAAGCATTGGACAGAAATGTTGAAAGTTTTTTGCTTTTAATGTAAGGAAGCAAAAATATAAAAACAGCAACTAAACGGTTAGATAACAATTAGGCTTGATTTAATAAGGGAAAGGGTTGAGTTTTTACACTACCAATAAGTGAATTTAATGTACTCTTTTTGCGATAAATAGTTAATTTCGGTGCCCCTATGAATTCGTAGTGTGTGTTTTTCATTTTGCTACGAGCTGACAAGAACAAGTAAGTTTAGAATAGTTTAATAAATTTAACTTTTGTTATTTAAAAAAATGCGTCAAATTACTTAATATAGAACAATCCGAATGTCTGTTAATTTTGGTATTTGAAGTAAATTTTACTACAAGTAAACTTAAAACATGTCCTGTGTATAAATGCCGAAGTATTGTGTGTATAATATCAGTATTATGCACATTAGGGTTTCGAGATAAAATCACAAACACTGCCGCTATCAAATTTTCAGAAAGAAAATACTGTAGGTGTGAATTTGAGTTTAAATATTTTTAATTTACCTAGACTAGTTTCAATATGTTACCACTGGAGTTTAGCTGCTTCTCTTGGTTTGTGACTTCTACATGTTTTGTTTCTGTTCACAGAAGTGATCGATACCTTAAATGACGTTGCACTAAAGAGGTATTGTTACATGTATTTTAAACTATTATAAAAATAATCAATTGTAATGAAACTGAATATACACAGAGCAGAAATGTGGTGTGAATAAGAAATATAACATTAATATTAAATATTGCATAGGCTATATTCAAATAAATACATGCAATATAACTATACATATGACACACGATTCTTATGCAGAAAAAAGCTTCTTACATAAGTGACATTGATTTTTGTTAAAACTTTTAAGTCCATCATTTTTAGCTCGGCGTTTTCGGAGAAAACCCGAGGTATTGTCATAGTCAGCTCGTCGTCCGCCGTCCGCTGTCTGACATCCGCTGTCCGCGTTTTGCTAAAACCTTAACATTGGCTCTAAAGTCAAAGTGCTTCCACCTACAACTTTGAAACTTCATATGTAGGTGCACCTTGATGAGTTCAACACGCTACACCCATTTTGGGGTCACTAGGTCAAAGGTCAAGGTCACTGTGACCTCTTAAAAAAAATGTTACAAGCTTAAGTGTATTCAAAATTGCACCCTTAGCCGAGCGTGGCACCTGTTATGCGGTGCTCTTGTTGGGAACATATACTTGGTATGATCAGTTTCCTAGCATGGGTATATTGAAAACTATTACCAGATTGTGTTAACTTTCTAGAGGGTACTTGAATAGCATGCTTGCTCAGACCTCATGTTAAAATAAGCCGTATTGTCCGAAAATTTCCCTAAGGAATACCCGACAAGTGAAGCTTCTGCATCCGTGTATTCTGATTGGAAGCCATAGTGTCCGCTAATGAGCCCAATACAGATTGTGTTGCTATTTAGTGGACAGAGTACATTCTTACACGATTAATGCGTCGGCTGGTCTTGAGCTACACTGGCCACATTTGGCATAATACCAATTATTGCATGACGCGGCTCAAATGATTGTTCTCATGTTCAAAATATGCGTTACAAGTGTTTAAAACGGATCATTATTTTGTATGGATATATAAATGTTCACTGTTGAAGGAAAATCATTAAAATGATAATACATGTACATCACTTTGATTGTTTTGACTTTTTTTTATAGTTATTGAAGTGTATGTTTGAACCTTTCTTTATTTTTGTCCCCATATAGTAGTTTGTGGCAAGATCACATTTACTTTTCGTGTCAGATTTAGTCCTTTGGTTACAATTATGTTTATTTAGTTAATAAATCTGTGAACGTTATTACAATTATATTGCTATACACCGCATATAATATAAGTTATCTGATCTCTCTGTTTAAATCAGGATTCAGGCTGTCCTTGGAGCTCCTCACCTGAGCATACAACCGCAACTCCAGACACCAGCTTTGCAGGAAAGTGCTTTTAATGTTTTACGTCGTGATACAGTGATAACCACCACAATTCAGAAGGACCTTCATGACGGGAGACTCATTGAGCTGAGCAAGGAAATGGTCGAAGAGTTAAGGAGTCAGGCTGTCAGTGATCCAAAGGACATAATGAGTGGAGCGTTTGGCAGGGTGCACGTATGTAAGTAAAATATTGACAGTACATATAATTGTGTAATAAATATTGCTTGTCACGCTAAAGATGCGAGTAAAACTGTTAAAGGAACAAACACCGAAGTACAAATGCACTAGGGAATAAGGTCTGATATTAACAGCAAATACCGTATGTTAAAAATTTCAATATTTGATAATCTTTCCGTTGTCTTTCCTGCAACTGCCACCTTTATCCGAACCGAAGTTATACAAAAACGGAAACGACAACAACACATCACATTACACTCTAATGAACAAATAAAACAATATCACTGATTCTGATTTTTTAAGCTCATCCATTTAAAAAAAAAAAATTATGAGCTATTGTCATCACCTTGGCGTCGGCGTCCGGTTAAATTTTTGCGTTTAGGTCCACTTTTCTCAGAAAGTATCAATGCTATTGCATTCAAACATGGTACACTTACTAACTATCATGAGGGGACTGGGCAGGCAAAGTAAGATAAATCTGGCGTGCATTTTGACAGAATTATGTGCCCTTTTTAGCTCATCTATTTTTTGAAAAAAAATTATGAGCTATTGTCATCACCTTGGCGTCGGCGTCGGCGTTGGCGTTGGCGTCGGCGTACGGTTAAGTTTTGCGTTTAGGTCCACTTTTCTCAGAAAGTATCAATGCTATTGCATTCAAACTTGGTACACTTACTTACTATCATGAGGGGACTGGGCAGGCAAAGTTAGATAACTCTGGCGTGCATTTTGACAGAATTATGTGCCCTTTTTATACTTAAAAAATTGAAAATTTTGGTTAAGTTTTGCGTTTAGTTCCATTTTTCAGTAAGTATCAATGCTATTGCATTCAAACTTGGTACACTTACTTACTATCATGAGGGGACTGGGCAGGCAAATTTAGATAACTCTGGCATGCATTTTGACAGAATTATGTGCCCTTTTTATACTTAGAAAATTGACAATTTTGGTTAAGTTTTGTGTTTAGGTCCATTTTATTCCTTAAGCATTAAAGCTATTGCTTTCATACTTGCAACACTTACTAACTATCATAAGGGGACTGTGCAGGCAAAGTAATGTAACTCTGACTGGCATTTTGACAGAATTATGTGCCCTTTTTATACTTAGAAAATTGAAAATTTGATTAAGTTTTGTGTTTAGGTCCACTTTATTCCTACAGTATCAAAGCTATTGCTTTCATACTTGCAAGATTTATGAACTATCATAAGGGGACCGTGCAGGCAAAGTTATGTAACTCTGACTGGCATTTGAACGGAATTATGGGCCCTTTATACTTAGAAAATTGAAAATTTGGTTAAGATTTATGTTTTGGTCCACTTTACCCCTAAAGTATCATAGATATTGCTTTCATACTTGGAACACTCACAAACTATCATAAGGGTACAGTAAAAGGACAAGTTGCATAACTCTGGTTGTCATTGTTACGGAATTATGGCCCTTTTTTGACTTAGTAACTTTTAATATATGGTTAAATTTTGTGTTTCGATCCACTTTACTTCTTAAGTATCAAGGCTATTGCTTTCAAACTTCAAATACTTACATGCTATCATGAGGTTACTGTACCTGGCAACTTTAATTTTACTTTGACCTTTGAATGACCTTGACTCTCAAGGTCAAATTATTAAATTTTGCTAAAATTGCCATAACTTCTTTATTTATGATTAGATTTGATTGATACTTTGATGAAACTACTCTTACCTGACATACCACAATAGACTCCTACCAAACCATCCCCCGTGCCCTCCCCTCCCCCCTCCCCCCTCCCCCCCCTCCCCCCCCCCCTATTTTTTTTTTTTTTTTTTTTTTTTTTTTTTTTTAAGATCATCTCACAAATGACCACCACACCCTCACACTATACCCCCCCCCCCACCCCACCCACCCCCCCAATTTTTTTTTTTTTTTTTTTTTTTTTTTTTTTTTTAAGATCATCTCACAAATTACCACCACACCCTCACACTATACCCCCCCCCCCATTTTTTTAAAAAAAATGGTTATGTTTGAAATACCGTCCAACCATTGCACCCAAAACCCCCCCCCCCCCATCGCCCCCCCCAACCCCCCCCCCCCTGATTTTTTTTTTTTTTTTTTTTTTTTCGCTTTTTTGGAAGATAATGTAATAAATGTCCACAACCCCACACTATACACCCCTCTTCACTCCACTCCTCCCTCCTTTGTGATTGAAAATGAGAGTCCCTTCACCTTTAAAAAGAAAATAGATGAGCGGTCTGCACCCGCAAGGCGGTGCTCTTGTTATACTTAGAATATTGAAACATTTGGTTACGTTTTGTGTTTTGGTCCACTTTATTCCTACAGTATCAAAGCTATTGCTTTCATACTTGCAACACTTATTAACTATCATAAGGGGACTGTGCAGGCAAAGTTATGTAACTCTGACTGGCATTTGGACGGAATATGGGCCCTTTATACTTAGAAAATTTAAAATTTGGTTAAGTTTTGTGTTTTGGTCCACTTTACCCCTAAAGTATCATAGATATTGCTTTCATACTTGGAACACTCGCAAACTATCATAAGGGTACAGTAAAGGACAAGTTGCATAACTCTGGTTGTCATTTTTATGGAATTATGGCCCTTTTTTGACTTAGTAACTTTGAATATATGGTTAAATTTTGTGTTTCGATCCACTTTACTTCTTAAGTATCAAGGCTATTGCTTTCAAACTTCAAATACTTTCATGCTATCATGAGGTTACTGTACCTGGCAAGTTGAATTTTACCTTGACCTTTTAATGACCTTGACTCTCAAGGTCAAGTCATTAAATTTTGCTAAAATTGCCATAACTTCTTTATTTTTGATTAGATTTGATTGATACTTTGACAAAACAACTCTTACCTGACATACCACAATAGACTCCACCCAAACCATCCCCCGTGCCCTCCCCCCTCCTCCTCCCGAATCCTCCCCCCCTAATTTTTTTTTTTAAGATCATCTCACAAATGACCACCACACCCTCACACTTTACCCCCCCCCCCCCCCAATTTTTTTTTTGAAAAACACATATATTTATTTTTATTATTTTATTTTTGAAATACCGTCCAACCATCGCACCCAAGAATCCCCCCCCCCCTCACCCACCCCCCACCCACCCCCACACCCACACCCGATTTTTTTTTTTTTGCATTTTTTTTCAAAATTCTGGAAGATAATGTAATAAATGTCCACACCCCACACTGTACACCCCTCTTCACTCCACCCCTCCCTCCTTTGTGATTAAAATTGAGAGTCCCTTCACCTCTAAAAAGAAAATAGATGAGCGGTCTTCACCCGCAAGGCGGTGCTCTTGTTTATAATATGAAATAATCATAAGGATAATAAAGCGTTTCTGTTTATGTTTTCTTTTAAGGTTTTAGAACGCTACGATATTTAGATTTTTGTTTATGGCATATTTCCAATTGCCATGGGTTTGTGAACCTAACATCAAATTTAAAAAATATTGCCGACTAATTAAGGTTTCTCAGACATTATGAGTTGAAAACAATCAACCATATATGCATTTATGTTAGTAAATGAGGTGTAACAAGTGGACTAAAGAAAACTTATGCACAAACGCGTTCTTAGATCTCACCAGAAAACCAGAAAAGAACCAAATTCAAGTCGTAAGTCATTAAATAACATTTGTTAAAAGACAACGGCAAAAGGGAAATACAAAGTAAGGGCAACGGCATGTTGTCTTATATATCCTTGATCGAAAAATTGAAATTAGTTTAGTTTCAACGCAAACATTTTGAGTACAAGTTCACTTGCTTGGTTGTTCTTTTCAGAACAGTTCTCTGAAATTTTGAACTGATAAAAAACATGTTAAAAGTGAACGTTACGATGCAGTGCAGAACTTTATTACATGTTTTGGAGTTATTGCCAATGGCTTTTGTATGTAGAATATTAATACTACTGAAATTGTTTTTGTGCACATTATTACTATATACATATGTAATTGATTTAAATGATGCTTCATATTATGATGGATTTGAGATAAAGTACTGGGTATAAGGATAATTACTATTCATGAGAACAAGGATATTCACTATTTCTTCAATATTTATGGAGTAATTGTCCTTTGGTTTATTTCTGTTCCAATGTGTATTGCAAAACTCTTTAAGGTAGCGCACCTCTAATGATTTCCCGCGATTTCTTCGAAGGCTGAAGAGCCTACTATTAGGTGCCGTAGCCTAGTGGTTAAGGCGATAGACTAGAAATCTTTTGGGATATTCCCGCGCAGGTTCGAATCCTGCCGACTACGTATACTTTTTTGCGACGCGTTTTATTTATTTTCTTACGTAATTTGATTTAATATGGCATATAAGCTATATTTATTGTTAAATATGTTGCCATTTTTATGCACATTCTTCAATTATTAAAATTAAAACAACGTTATGGCGAAATTGGGTGATTTACTGTTGAAAATACGAACCATGCATGTTGCATTTTTATTTTTATTTCAAAAAGTAAACGGTAAATCTGTCTAGTTCTTGGTATTTTTGCTGTATATAGTGTTTCTATAAAAACTGAGTTTAAAATATGACTAAAATGATACTATTTTGAATTTTATGACACTTTGTTTTTAACCGACCCAATTTCTACTTGGCTGAAATCACTTACATTTCATGTCGCTCTTCCATAGATAAAAATTTGTAAAAAATAAATGTCTGTAAAAGAATAATTATTTCATCTTGTTTAAACTTTAAACACCTTTACAGCATCTGTACACACCAACTGCATGCCCATATTTGGAAATTTGAATGAATTATGGAACTTTTATATACCCCAGGGGTGAAAATAAACTGGACAAAAGCCGAGCGTGGGGGTGGTTTTGAAAAAATCGGTATATGTTTTTAAAAAGCATGGAAAGCCTACCTACAAATTTGCATGTAGTTCAGTGAAATGATGCTGATTAAGAAAATAATTAATTAGATTATGTTTGGATATGTGCCCATTAGAGGTGCGCTACCTTAAGGATTTGAAATAAAACCAATTTATTAACAGATATTTAAGGAAAGTTCAGATGAAAAGAAAAGAATCGGCTCTTTAATACTCTCAGTGTTACTGACAAGCGCCTTTAGTTCAAAACTACCAGAGATCTTCTTATCGTAACAGTGCCTTAGTGTTAATATGGGGATTTTTCGATTACATCATAGCACCCGTTACCAGCGACAACTCAATATCCATAATCTAAGTTATGTGCATGAAATCAACCTTAAAGGGGTATAGGTTATTTGGTAGCAGATCGTTGGAATATGTATGGTAATAAAAGGCATACTTACGCAGTAATTAAACCGTTGACCAGTCGGTGTACAACATTTTTCCTGTACTCAAAAAACAGGTATAAAATACATTTGTGATGTTTTACTATTGATTTAAGCTATATTTTGTTACTGTAACACTGATTCACTAATTACATTTTCCACAAACATATGTTAGAGTACGTACATGTACACCAATTCTTGACTTTAGAAATTGTTTTACCTGAATATAATATTTGGTGTTGTAATATGCGTGAAAGTGACAGTCAATATATCATCATTGTCAAAAGGAGCGACCTTTTTATTAGTCGATTCAAGCTAATAACATGAAGTGTGAGCTCACGAAGAGCACAAACTGAGCTATTGTGATCGTCCTATATCCGTCGTAAGACATCGTGCTGTTACATTGTCAACGTTAAGCTCGTTACCACTCTGAATGCCTCATTTTTTCATCAAATCTTAAATCAACTTGGTCAGAATGTTTATCTGGACCATGTTTAGGCTGAGTAATACTTTGGTAATGGACGTTTATAAACATGATCACTAGGTAAACTCATAGAAAAACCCTTTTTCCCACCCTAGAGGTCACATTTAAGACTCGGTTTTGATAACACTCGGTCAGATTGTTTATCTTGACAATATCTAAGCCAAGGTGGAATCTGCGTCACATGCGTCCATACACAAGTTCACCAGGTCAACTTGTAAGAATCCCCTAATAAGAGCTGTTTACTGTAACAGTTTCCTTTTATCAAGTAATTTATTTGAATTACCTCTTACAATTTATTTCCTAAAAATGTTAATCAAAGATTTGAAAGCTTGGTTTGGAAAATTGTGTTTAAATTGTTAAACAAATTAATAACAAAACCCATGCGAAAGGGTTTGTTTAAAAATGTCATCAGGCCTCAGCAATTAGCCAATATAGACCCTGGGATAAACTTTGTGATCGAGAAGTGTCTAAATATATATTATATAAATTATGTTAACTCCTTGATTGATATTCAAATCATGATCTAGGCAGGTTCTTTTGTCAACATGTTGCAAATATAAACCATTTTTAATGATACACGTACAACACATAAGCTAAATATATATTTTGGTATTAATCAAGTGGTGTGTCATGTAAAATAAATATAAATGCAACTATTTCATAAAAATGCTCAATGTCTAAGAGTATTTTTATGTTTTATTTTTCAGCCAGAGAAGCAGTTCCAGGATTCAACCTGAGAGTGGTTCTCAAAGAAATCAACTTAGAGCAGCAACCAGGCAATCAGACAACAAAATTAGCATCTATTACAAATGTATGTAGACTTACTATCTCTATTACATTATGTTATACTGAATATTTGATCTTCAATCATATGATCTGGCAACAACGTTCATGTAAAGTCATTTAATTATAGTAAGCTTATTTCTTAGAGATGGCAATCATTCAAATCTTCATTATAGGAAGAATGAAAATTGACAAAATTTATGTCAGGTAAGTTCACTTCAATGACAGTACATGCAACAAAATACTAAACTTATAAATTATCAATGCTGTCTTTTATGCCTAAGAATGGTCAGTGCAAAGAATTGGGGGTTCTAATCAGTTTGCAGAACCATAACCATATTACAGAATTTATAACAAAACATAACAAACGTCTCTCTTTTATTTGGGAACATTATTATAATTGTTATCATTTTCACTCTCATTACATTTTCAATATTTACATGTATAATTTTTTCAGGAAGGCATTTTGAAATACCAATACTTTGTATTTTCATGAATTTCCTCTCTCAAAAAGATTAATCCTTCTATTCTACTTCACTGTCAATTTTATTATGTCCCCCTTCGAAGAAGAGGGGGTATATTGTTTTGCGCATGTCGGTCGGTCGGTCCGTCCGTCGGTCGGTCCGTGCGTCGGTCCGTCCACCAGATGGTTTCCGGATGATAACCCAAGGAACGCTTAGGCCTAGGATCATGAAACTTCATAGGTACATTGATCACGAATGGCAGATGACCCCTATTGATTTTCAGGTCACTAGGTCAAAGGTCAAGGTCACAGTGACTGGAAACAGTAAAATGGTTTCCGGATGATAAGACAAGAATGCTTTGGCCTAGGATCATGAAACATCATGGGTACTTTGATCATGACTGGCAGATGACCCCTATTGATTTTCAGGTCACTAGGTCAAAGGTCAAGGTCACAGTGACTAAAAACGTATTCACACAATGGCTGCCACTACAACTGACAGCCAATATTTTGGGTAGGACATCATATATAAGTTTTAACGTCCATCTGCGGATTGTACTGTCCCGATTCCTGGCTTGGATGGATTTTTTTGAAGTTTCCGCTTGTTTTTTTCCCGCCTTGCTCAGACAATGTTCCAATTACAATTGTATGTCCCGAAACCACTAGTTTAAATCCAAATAGTGTCGTTTCTGTTGATTAAGTTCTTTTTAAGATTATAATTCCTAAAACGATACAATACATCGCTTACAATGCAAGCATCTCGGTCAAACATCAGGGTAAACATTCAAGGTCAAAAGAAATATTTTTAGGATATTTTTAAAGTAAGTGGAAAAAAAAGTAATGATGATCGTAAAGAGTCTATCACACGTAATGATTAATTTTTTGCTGATAGTTGAAGATACTTGTTGCGGACATACTCTTTGACAGTTCAAATGCGTCCTGGTCATACTTCACACCCTTTTTAAAATGAAACTTTTTTCGTTTCTGTCTTAAATCTAATATATTGAATCAATGACAATCTATTTGAAACATCACGCTTTAGTATACCGGCACATATTGGTAGTTCGTTGTAGTGTCATGGTAATTTCAGGTCTAATTGTCATTTGATAAAAAACAAAGATGCTGTTGCTTCGAAATGAACTATATTATTTTATATAATTTGTTAGATTGCGGCAATGTGAAATTAAACACTATTATCCCTATGTACATTTTCTAGGCCTCAACTTCAGATCAATGGTCAAAATTGATTCTTAATTTGTCTGTGATTTTATTTATTTAACAACTGGATTATACAAATCGAGGTTTAAATGCTTTATAAGTGTATTTGTCGTTGGAATGTTTACTTTTACATCAATTTTACATTTGACACTCGGAATGGTAAACTCAGAAAGACAGCATTCAGTGCATATGAGTGAGGTCTTAATCTCAACTCACAATTATATTTCGAAGATCGAAAAAGATATTTGCTTGTCCCAATTATAACTTGGTCATAGATCTTATTTTTTTTTTGTTTCATATTAGCTGCGATTTAAATCTTGTTTCAAGGGGAATGTTTGGCATTTGTCTGTCTGAGTCGGACATCGTACCTTGGTATTATTAAGAGTTGTGTTTGTCAAGGCTATACTCAAATTTCAAAATAAAATAGAATAGCATCAATATGTTCAAATAAACTTTTACTACCTATTCAAGATATAATCACGTGTGTAGTTGATTTGTGGCATTAATGTTGTACGTGTATTCATGTTTTGTTCATATTGCCTTTAAGGAAAAGATTGCAGCTCGGTTGATGCATTTTGGAATTGTGCCATTGCTAGCATATTATGATGACCACAAAAATCAGTAAGTTTCAAAGAGTGCAAACATATTTTGTAAAAAAACGCTTTACAAAAGTGAAGGTATTTTGTCGTACTTGTGAACTAGGTCATTATTCTATTCAATCGTCCATTTATATTAATTGAGAAGTTCGGATGTGTTTAGAAACATGGCCTAAGGTTAAGGACGAGGTTAATATAAATCGATCATCTTCAACATTATTCTGTGCAGAACGAACAGTATTGAAATTTTTTTATTCACCAACCATAAAACACTAGTTTTTTATACGCCCGTATAAAATACGGGACGTATTATGTGAAACCCCGCGGCGGGCGGCGGGCGGGCGGCGGGCGGAAGGCATCACTTTGTCCGGACTCTAATTCAAATTGTATTCATCCGATCTTCACCAAACTTGGTCAGCAGTTGCATCTAGTTGATATCTAGGCCAAGTTCGAATATGGGTCATGCCGGGTCAAAAACTAGGTCATAGGGTCAATAAGTGCATTTTCAAAGGGGCCACTTTGTCCGGACTCTATTTCAAATTGTATTCATCCGATCTTCACCAAACTTGGTCAGCAGTTGCATCTAGTTGATATATAGGCCAAGTTCGAATATGGGTCATGCCGGGTCAAAAACTAGGTCATAGGGTCAATTAGTGCATTTTCAACGGCGCCACTTTGTCCGGACTCTAATTCAAATTGTATTCATCCGATCTTCACCAAACTTGGTCAGTAGTTGCATCTAGTTGATATCTAGGTCAAGTCCGAATATGGGTCATGCTGGGTCAAAAACTAGGTCAAAGGGTCAATTAGTGCATTTTACTTTGTCCGGACTCTAATTCAAATTGTATAAATCTTATCTTCACCAAACTTGGTCAGTAGTTGCATCTAGTTGATATCTAGGCCAAGTTCGAATATGGGTCATGCCAGGTAAAAAACTAGGTCATAGGGTCAATTAGTCCATTTTCAACAGCGCCACTTTGTCCGGACTCTTATTCAAATTGTATTCATCCGATCTTTACCAAACTTGGTCAGTAGTTTCAAGATAAGTAATATCAGTACAGGAAATACTGCCATTCTATACCTATGTAGGTCTAAACAATTATGATTTAAATATTGTGTTTTAGAGAACAAATGAGACTAAGTGTACACTTATTGATATCAATGCATATATATGAATATATCAGTTATATAAGTTGTTGTTGTTTTTTTTGCTTATTTCCAAAACAAATACATCAATCATCAGTGTATCATCTCCAATGGCACACGAATCGGGCGTATATTGCTCCGTCATGCGGCGCTCTTGTTATGCAGTCAAAAACATATATGTTGTGAAGGTTAATATAGTGCCTCAACCTGATTTTTTTCCATACCATACTAGTGTTATTTATCAACTATGTTATGTTAAGAAAGATGACCTTAAATAATTGGATACATAATGTGATATACCACATTCCAGCATTTAATCTGGGTCAGTATTTTAAAGGGGCCTTTTCACTAATTTGGCAGTTTGTCTTTAAATGCGATATATTGATAAATGTAACATTAAATATAAAAAGCTACAGTAAAAAACAAGAATACAATTAAAAAAAGAAAAAAAGTAACGCTCAACTGGGCTCGAACCACTGAACCCTGGAGTCCTGGAGTAAAAGTCTACCACTAAGGCCACTCGGCCATCCGTGCTCATACAATATGTAATGTATTTCATATATAAGAAATCCTCGTAGTATCACAAAATATAACGACAACAACAGAACTCTCTAAATTATTTGATCGTTTCGCGTTACAACGCTTTATAATTTTCAGATTTTTAAATCGTCAGAAGACGCATATCATGGACATTTTAGAGCATGGTAAATTTTCAGGAGTATTGTTTCTTCACAAATATCATAACTAAAACGAAAATTTGCGAATCTGAAAAAAACTTTTTAAATTTTGTCAATTTGCCAAAAACTTGAAAAGGCCCCTTTCATATCGTGTCTTATGTTTCATATCAATAACATTTAATTGGACATTAAATAAAATAGTAACATCGAATTACCAAGTGCGTATATTAAACCAGGCTTTCAACAAATATACAAAAATCATGGTTATTAGATTGGGATATTGCGCCATGCAGATAATTTCGTTAATGTCAGTATTTGCACTGACTGATCATTATAAGCTTTGGATCAAGCAAGCTTTCTTGAAGAACTAGCTTGGTATTGTATTGAGGGCTAGTCGGATCAATGGCAGAGTCACTGTTTTATATGCTCCCGAAGGATGGCATATAGTTTTTGAACTGTCCGTCAATCCGTCAGTCAGTCCGTCCGTCCGTCCGTCCGAAAACTTTAACATTGCCCATAACTTTTGCAATAATGAAGATAGCAACTTGATATTTGGCATGCACGTGTATCTCATGGAGCTGCACATTTTGAGTGGTGGAAGGTCAAGGTCAAAGGTCAAATATATGGCTTCAATGCGGCGCAGTAGGGGGCATTATGTTTCTGACAAACACATCTATTGTTGAACACAGATTTCGCTCAATTACTTTTGTTAAGATCGATGCATTGCTATTATATTTTGTATGCAGGTAGATGGGATGCATACCTAAGATGAGGGATCATTTTGGGCCTGTCGTGTAAAGAAAAATGTTACTGTTTCTTAAAATAAAATATCTTTTTGCTAAGAAAGGTTGGATAGAGGAATTGGGCTGCAAGTTTGTGTGTAGGTACATGCATTACGTGTATATTTGGCATGGCATTTAATTTGGACCCGTTGTTTCAAGGTTAATAATTGTTACTTGAAAAGAAAAAGTGTTTTTTCTAAATAAGTCAATAAGGATATTGTGTGTGTAGGTAGCTTGTATACAGACATAGCTTGGCATTGCATTTGGAGCCGTTTGGATCAAGGTCGAGGTCACTCTGATTTGTTATGGAAAAAAGCAAGTGTTCCTGTGAATAACCTGAGTTTGGATTGAATGTTTGCATTGTAGTTGTTTGTGTAGATATAAAGCAGTGAAACTCCAGCTGCTGGAACAGTATTGCATTCTCATCATATACAATATGTTGGTTCTTTATTTAAGGCAATTGACAAATTGCCAAAACAGTACGAAACAGCACAATGCGAAACAACATACACACATAGAAGAATAAAGCTGGGGTAACCGCATTGGAACGGTCTATGAAAAGCATATATTATGAAAGTGCTACATCTTAATAATCAAAATCCAAAATTTGAGCATCCAATGCCAAAAATGGCGAAGTTATTCCATTTTTAGCTCGACTATTATATATGAAATATATATAGTGGAGCTATCCTACTCACACCGGTGTCGGTGTTCCGTTCCGTGCCGTGCCGTTAGCGTGAAAATGTTAAAGTTTTCGTACTACCCGAATTATTTTCATTGTCCCTTGACATATTGCTTTCATATTTTGCATACTTGTTACCCAACATGACCCCAACCTATAAACAAGAGCAGACAACTCTATCAAGCATTTTGTCATAATTATGGCCCCTTTTCCACTTAGAATATGCAGCAAATGTTAAAGTTTTCGTACTACCCCATTTATTTTCATTGTCCCTTGACATATTGCTTTCATATTTTGCATACTTGTTTACCAACACCACCCCAACCTATAAACAAGAGCAGACAACTCTATCAAGCATTTTGTCATAATTTTTCCCCCTTTTATACCTAGAATATGCATATTATTGATAAATCTATGTTAAAGTTTGCGTACTACCCCAAATATTTCCTATATTCTTTGACATTTTGCTTTTATATGTTGCATGCTTTTTCACCAACATGATCCCAACCTATAAACAAGAGCAGACCACTGTAACAAGCATTTTGACATAATTATGGCCCCTTTTACACTTAGATAATTGAACATTTTGCTTAACTTGCCATAACTTCTTTATTTATGATAACATTTTATTATTACTTTGACAAAACAACACTTACCTGAATACCACAATGGATTCCACCCTAACAATACCCCACGCCCCTACCCAGATCTCTTCCCCCCCAACCCCCCCCACCCAATTTTTTTTTAAACATCATCTAATAAATTACCACACCCTACATTTTACCCCCTCTCACCCCCACCCCCTACTCCCCCCTACCCCCCTCCCAATTTTTTTTAAAACATCATCTTTTAAATTACCACAACCCACATTATACCCCCCTCTCACCCCCCCTACCCCCCGCAATTTTTTTTCCCTTTTTTTATTTTTGAAAGATCGTCTAATAAATGACCACACACCACATTATACCCCCTCTCAACCCCCCCCCCCCCCCAAAAAAAAAAATTAATTTTTTTTTTCCTTTTTTTATTTTTGAAATATCGTCTAATAAATTATTGAATATGAACAAGTTCCCCATGATGGCTTTCGTTATACTGTCAAGCACTCGAATAGTCGAGCGCGCTGTCCTCTGACAGCTCTTGTTTGTGTATAATGTCACAAACGCCGAATAGCGCTATTTAGTATGCAGCGATGTTTTTGATGGAAACAATTTCTTTTTCATAATAATGACCATTTTAAAGAATTTAAGACAAAATAACAGCAAAACCAACAAAATAAGTTCTAGACAGATATGGAACATGGTAAACATATTCATAATATAAAAAATGTACGCACATTTTTTGGAAATAGGCGTGTATTCAGAAATTGAAAATTTTGTATAGCTTCCAACTTGACACAAACAAGAATAACGGCTCATGATACACATATATATATATATATATATATATATATATATATATATATATATATATATATATATATATATATATATATATATATATATTGGATTTTACATTCCCATTGCCATTTGTATTATTGAGGCTATATAGGAGTCACTTTTCTTTGTCTGTCTCGGTCTGTCGGTCTGTTGTCCCAAAAATTTCATCCGATCTTCACCAAACTTGGTCAGAAATTGTATCTACATGATGTCTAGGTCAAGTTTGAATATGGGTCATGTCGGGTCGAACACAAGGTCACGGGGTCACTTAGTGCGTTCTAAACGGAAAGTTTGTCCGGACCATAACTATGTCATTTATCGGTAGATTTTAAAATGACTTGGTACTTTGATCACCATCATGGGATGGTTTGTCAGGCGAAAGAAGTACGTCAATATCTCCAAGGTCATGGTCAAACCTGGAGTTTAAAGGTCAAAATGCTTGTCCGGACCATAACTATGCAATAATTCGTTAGATTTTTTAATGAATTGGTGCATTTGTTCACCATCATTGGACGGTGTGTCATGCAAATGAAGTACGTCGATATCTCCAAAGTCAAGGTCACACTTTGAGTTTAAGGGTCAAAGATGGCTCGTCCGGGCCATCCATATGTCACTATGTCATTCATTGTAAGATTTTAAAATCATTTGGCACATTTGTTCACCATCATTGGACGGTGTGTCATTTAAAGAATTACGTCAATATCTCCACGGTCAAGGTCGCATTTTGAGTTCAAAGGTCAAAAATGGCCATAAATGATCTCGTCTGGGCCATAACTTTGTCGTTTATTGTGAGACTTAAAAATCATTTGGCACATTAGTTCAATACATTGAACGGTGTGTCATGCCAAAGAAATATGTCGATATCTTTAAGGTCAAGGTCACACTTTGAGTTCAAAGATAAAAAATGTCCATAAATGATCTCGTCTGGGCCATAACTTTGTCGTTTATTGTGAGACTTTAAAATCATTTGGCACATTTGTTCACCATCATCAGACGGTGTGTCATACGAAAGAATTATGTCGATATCTCCAAGGTCAAGGTCACACTGTGAGTTCAAAGGTCAAATGTTGCCATAAATGAGCGTGTCAGGGCCATAACTCTGTCGTTTATTGTAAGATTTTAAAATCATTTGGCACGTTTGTTCACCATTATGGGCGGTGTGTCATGCGAAAGATTAACGTCGATATCTCCAAAGTCAAGGTCACACTTTGAGTTTAAAGGTCAACAATTTGCTTTTCCGGGTCATACCTTTGTCATTCATTTTGAGATTTTAAAATTACTTGGTATATTTGTTCACAATCATTGGACGGTGTGTCATACGAAAGAATTATGTCGATATCTCCAAGGTCAAGGTCACACCTTGAGTTCAAAGCTCAAACATGGCCATAAATGATCTTGTCCGGGCCATAACAATGTCATTTATTGCGAGATTTTTAAATAACTCGGTACATTTGTTCACAATCATTGGACTGTGTGTCATGCATAAGAATTATGTCAATATCCCCAAGGTCAAGATCTCACTTGGAGTTCAAATGTCATAAATGGCCATAAATGAGCTTGTCCGGGCCATAACTATGTCATTCATTGTGAGATTTTAAA
Source organism: Dreissena polymorpha (assembly GCF_020536995.1). Taxonomy (NCBI): domain Eukaryota; kingdom Metazoa; phylum Mollusca; class Bivalvia; order Myida; family Dreissenidae; genus Dreissena; species Dreissena polymorpha. Next base: position 127,004,723 of record NC_068359.1, on the reverse strand, counting down.
ATGACTCTGTACATTAATTTTGTTCACAGTTATTGGACGGCGTGTCATGCAAGAATTCAAGAGGTTAAAGGTCAAAATGACCATAAATAAGAATGGCATATTCATTCTTAAAAATCGCCGTAAATAAGCTTCTCTTGTTTTGTGTAGACAGCATACAAAATAGTCTGTGTCAATGCAGCATGTGGAGGTTGACAAAACTCTAGTTTTTGTTCAACGATATATCAAATTTGTGAGACAACATTATTTAAGTTAACAATTGCTATGGAAACAGAAAATTGTCTATTGTATATACATGATATTTGTTATCAACAATGTATTTATAGTCAATATATCGTCAAACTTAGCATAAGTGAAGATAGATAAAAAATCACTCATTGCGTACGAAGAGGTTCAAAAACATACTAAAACAAAATTAAAGCAATAAGCATTACATATTTAATGTCACACGTCATCATAGATTGAACATAACACAACACAGTATTTGTGTACCGGTAAAAAATAATATACACATAACATGAACACATGCATTTACATCACATATCTTGATGTCTATATGAACTACAACAGTATTAGTGATATTTTCAGAACACATACCAGGCATGCAATACAGTGAAGTATTTTGAGGTAAATACTATTTCATAGTGAATATCACTATGAGAGAGGTAATGATCATTAATCATAAAATAGATTTAATGTATCTGACTTAGTGTGCAGAATAAACTAAAATACATACAATGTAAATTTTATTCCATTATAATTAACATACTGTTACATGCTTATAATGTTTTCTTATGGATTAAAGAGTGATTAAAACAGCTCAAGGTACGCATAGTTGATGTTATGTACTACAAATCCATGCATATCAATCAGAATGTATTTGTGTTATTCCTTGATAAAAAAGACGTGTTAAGTCTGGATTAAACAATATCTGTTAACAAAAGTCAATCGCAATACAATATGAACTAAATATATTGTCCATATTATCATCCACACAATGTCCAAACTGACGGTAAGATGCAAACTTGGAAAGCTGAGGTTGCACCAAAATTGTTATAATTCATATTTGAAGATCTGTCATAATAAAATATATATATATATGACTGAGTCCTTTAAAGAAGCCTTCTACAAACCCGTAAAAAATACATCACACAATGGGGATCACCTACTTGTCAACAATGTTTTGCAATTTCAATCAATATGATATACAACCTTTTCCTGTATTGATGTTTTTTTCTTTTCAAACTTGATATGTGTGAAAATAACACAAACAACCATTAATCAATTTATGTTTTCAATTAAAATATTCTTGTTTTATTCAGAATTCACAATGAACCATCCAAATATGCACAGGGAACAGAGCATAGTAAATGTTCTAATGTAAAACATAAATATAAAGTATCATGCTTTTAAATTACTTTACCTTACATGTATTTAATACACGTATTGTAATAATTATGTATGTACGTATTAATTCTATTATTACTTGCCATCACCATAGTATTGAAAACAAGGATTAACTAAGCTGGTTACATTCTAATCCCTTCCTTGGCATAACTGCTTCATCAAGAACGTTAACTGTTGTCCGTTCTGTACCATGATACTTTTTTTAATACATAGTTATGTGTTTTTGACAAAACATTCTCAAAGCTTTGCATAGAATAATCTTTTTTTTTCAAATATAGGATACTCGGTTAAAATGTATTTTCTATTTTATACTCAGCACAACCATTTTATATGGATATCCACAACTTATCATTCTGACAAGAATAGAAACATTAAAATTTATACTCTTAAACATGAACAAATAGAATAAATCACAATGCTGACACTTTCATTGTGTTGTCGCTACGAATGGCAATGTTATTGCTTACATGCCATCGAGGGATTGCTTGGAAATTTATTTGCAAAATAAATTTAATTTTACAACCCTATTCACATCACAGTGTGTCTGCTGTCAACTGATCAACTGTTAAACAGTCATCTTAAATACATAAAGTGAAAATCGAATAGAAAAAATACATGCATAAAACATTATCAACAAAATGTAATTACTGTCATAACTGGAAAGTTCAACAACAAAACATCAAATTACAAGTTTGTTACAACTTTCGCCCAGTTAAGGGTAAGACAGACGCAGAAATATCGTGGTTTTGACAGCCAAAACGACTCATACAGACACCTTGATTGGGTCAATAGATTTATTTTACATTAAATTCCATCCACACAGACAAACTTTTATATTGGTTGATAAAAACACACTTAAAAGCTACGAAAATCCTACCTTGACAAAACGAAGGAATTTTATCCGAAAATTAGCAAATTATTGTCAAATCTGCCATACTGTATTTATTGTAATATAAGCTGAGGTAATTATAAGCAATAAAAAAATCAATAGAAAAACGGTCAATTTTAATACCCCGCACTCAACAATCTTGCTGTAGGACCTGCTTGAAAATAAAATAATTGCTAATTGCTAAAAAATTGGTTGAAAAAGTACACGAAACGGTAGTCACAACTTAAAGTCGTTTTTTTTTCGGAAACGACGTCAGCGCCGGAATTGTCAAAATCGCGTTCCCAGCCACATATACATTTTCTTTAAGATATTAGTTTGCGATCACGCTTCAAAACATCTTTGGCACATTATGATGGGTAGGCAATTCCATTAGTTACATGCCATTTTAAAGAAACATATTTTGAAATTAAATCACCATACACTAAGGGAAATGTAGCGAATTTCGTGGGCTATGATACAAAAACCTTGTTTTAGCAATTTCTTCATTAATATACGATTACGATCATTAAAATCTTTAAGACATAAACATGCTCTTGCGTAACGTACCAACTGCGAAATGTTAATAACATAAGATGGGCCTTTCGGGATGTTACCATCAAGGAACAGAAAATTCACTATTTTAAAGTTAAAGTCGTCCCGTTTGTCGTATGAACTTGTCTTAAGCATATTATTATTGATAGTTAGATGTAAGTCTAAATACGCAGCATCTGTATTGGATTGATACGATCTTTTTAAGACTAGTTCTTTAAGGTATATTTTGTGAATTTATTGTTCAAGTATGGGTTATCAAAATTTATTATGTCATCTATGTATCTACTAGTTAGGTTAAAACGTTGAATCAAATCTAGTTGTTTAGTTTTCGATAATTCTAACATAAAATCGCTTTCACAACAATACAAAAAAAGATCAGCTGTAAGTGGCGCACAATTATTACCCATAGGAACTACGATATTTTGTTTAAATATTTTACCATTTAATCCAACATACAAATTATCCAGAAGAAATTAAAGTGTTGCACTAAAGTCAAGACAAGTCAAAATGTTGTATTATCTTGTATCTGATTAGTAAAACAGCTGTTTAATTGTTTAAAGCAAGATAAGAGCACTTCTGTATTGCATATGGTTTTTTCAATCAAAGAAACGAGTTTGAATGTTATTGAAAAATTGTGAGGAAGCATTGTATATACATGTAGTTTAGAAAAATCATATGTGCTTATTTGTGATACCTTGTATTGTTTCATTTCCATGGTATCAATAACGTTTAAGGAGATTTTTATTGACCAAAATAGGTTTATATTACTATTTTCATAACCTTTATTACAAGAATCTTACTGGTATTCCTAGCTTGGAATTGCACAAGAATGGAAATTAAATGTATAACTACAACCGTTTACAACCTGGTTTTGTTGCGCAGCCATGTTTCTGGTTTTTAATTATTTCAGGAAATACTACTTTGTTTCACCATATTTTGAGAATGGTGACTTGTTTGAAGCGGTAAAAGAAGACACTGACCGTTTGAAACGACGTTTTGATGTTAAAATGGCTTGGAAAACAAGGTTTAAAATCATGTACCAGATTGCATGTGCAATAGACTTTATGCACACTGGAAATAAATTCAGGTGGGTGTCTCTCATTATTGAAAATCTGAAATTAAACAAATTATTATTAAACTGATGAACAGCTTTTCTTTAGAAAGTTCGATTCCTATAGTAAATTGATTTCTTCTGTTACAACGAAGACTAGAGTTTGATTTCTCTTATGATAATGTTTCTTTTTTTTAAATGCTATATTTCAAAAGTTTGGTTCTCCTTCATACATCATGATATAAGTTACTAATACATATTGTAGTTTACATACTGTGTTTTTAAGTTTCTACCACAAACATGTTTACAGAGGTACAATCTTACATATGGATATAAAATCCAAGAACATCGTTCTGGATGCCAAATTCAATGCGAGGTTGATTGATTTTGGACTCGCCAGAGAGTTGAAAGAAGGCGATGAAACCTTGCTGATGACTGTCATGCCTGTGGGTACCCCAGGGTACTTTCCGACTGTTCAACATTGTCTGCTTAAAAAGCAACACGACTATCATAACTTTGGAGTAGGTTAGTATTGTTTTCGTTTCGTTTAATTATCGCGCATTGTTCTTTAATTTGGTGTAATAAATACGCACACACACTATTTTAATGAACGAGATACATACGTGATACTAAAGGGCACTGATGACAATAAATGCGATGTATCTGTCTGTCTGATGTGTACTGCCTTGAATAAGAATTTTAATATATTAATTTATCCTATTACCATCCTATGAAAATCGATAGTATAACAACGATCGTATAAACTTTACCTTTATACTATCGCTATTTTTAGACCATGGTTATCCGATCTCCATCTTAAGAACACTATATGTTTCAATGTGACGTCATAGCAAATGATGACGTTGAAGTAAACAAACACTTCGGAGTCAACTTGGAAAACCAGCCCATTTTCTTTGAATTTTAAAGTATTTGTACTCTTTTTTGAACGATAAACGACCACAAATAATTGGATAAATAGAATATTATGTGAGTTTTGGATAACGATCAAGTTTATCATGCTCGGCACGAACCATGTTAGCGCTCGGCAAGCCTCGCGCTACATCGGTTCTAAGCCTCGCATGATAAACTTGATCTTTATCCAAAACTCACATAATATTCTCTATATATTAATACACATTGAAACATCACACGGAAGTGGGTCATATACATGGTGAAACACGCATACTAAACAGGAAGAGTCCAGCACATTAATAAAGACTGTAAACAAGAAATGACATTTAAGCCTGGGGATTTACAATACAGCGGAAAATTGTCTGGGTAACTTTATATGACCCTGTCCACCTGTTATACATATATACTGTTTGAATAGTATATCAAAATTGGATATTATACGTAAAGTGCGAGTTTAAAGTATACTCTTAGAAATATGAATTTCCTTTTTATTATCAAAGGCGGTTCTATAAATGCTATACTTAAATCATTTATGAATAAATGTAACGCTTGAATTTATTACTAGAATGGCATTTTGTTTCAGTATTACTTGAGTTAATTACCGGTCTTGATCCATCTGCAAATGAGGAAGGGATAGAACTTCGAAGATGGCACAAACATCTTGCAGTGAGGAAAGCACAGGTGAATATTAAATTCAATTAAAATAATGCATTTATTTTCAGCCTACCTGACGACTAAAGGCTTTGTAAGCAAAGAAAGCTTTTGTTAGCTGGACTTTCCTGTTAATCATAAGCAATCACTACTTGTATACACAATATAAATGTTTTTCCTCAAATAATAAGTTTATTCGCTTGACGATACAATGTTCAAGATATAATTTTCGGATTCATTTATATCCGTTTTTCCGTGCACACTATGTATTTTTGCGTGTCTAAGCACTATGTTTTTTATCTATGAACCGAATTAAAATACAATTGTGGCTGTTATTATTGTAATTGTTTTGTAATCGTATAGGGTATATGATTACACTTGAACTATAACATGACTGTTTTTCGTACTCGCTAATTGCATACATAAATGTGTTCAACTTAGATTTGCTAATAAATGATTATTGCAACTTTCTACATATTACTAAACTGCGCCTCCCGTGCTTCTGAAAGATCTTTTTGTCATTAAAAGGCAGCTAATACAATCTTACGACACGACTTTATATTCAGTATACTGTTTACTTGTCGTATTACAAAAATAATTTGTTCAGTTTTAAACCAAGGCTGCTGGGTGGTATAAATTTGGTTATCATGCATGAACACTTAATAATTTTTATTTTCACTTACTCAGGCAACTGCCCATATATATTATCAGTATTATTAAAATGGAATTTTAATTTTTAATCGGCAATTCACTTGTAATGTTCTATCTTGTTTCTTCAAGTTGTTGAATATAATTCTGATTTTCTTATGTAGACGTCGATATGGACGCTTCCAGAGATTGTAGAAGAAACAGTTTGCATTGCTATCAGGTGCATTGAAAGCGTGAAAGACGATGGTGCAGAAAAAAACCTATCATCAAATGCAATTGTCTCCCTTTTGATGGTTTGTTCATATGTATCTTCGGTTTACCTGTGACGCGAATAATTTAGACATTATTAAAAAATGTCACGTGTCCGTCTTTAACATTTCTCGTTCGTGATCAGTATCCTGAAAGTTGATCTCGTGGGCTAAATGTATCCTAATAACAATCGCCTTCTTCATGTTTAATTTTGGTGCTACACAAATGTCATAATATCCATGTCCCACATGTAGAAGTGTTTGATTTCTTTAAATGTTCAGATGAAGTTTTACTAGGATGAATTAAAGTATCCGCCCTACAATTGAAATCTTCAGAATCATTGTTAGAAATTGTCTTATTTATTTGAAGAAAAATATTTTCGGCATGGGATGTATATGAATAATCAACAAACTACATTCGAAATCACCCGGAAAATTATCAATGCAGTTTGTTTCTGATACTAAAGTAGATTTTGGATATTGCTTTATAATAACATTAAGACATGTCCTATTTTTAACCAGGTTTTCCGAAGGAAAAAACTGGTTATTAGATTGGCGAATGCGGGCGGGCTGGCTGGCTGGCTGGCGGGCTGGCTGGCTGGCGGGCTGGCAGAATAAGCTTGTCCGGGCCATAACTATGTCGTTCATTGTCAGATTTTAAAATCATTTGGCACATTTGTTCACCATCATTGGACGGTGTGTCGCGCGAAATAATTACGTCGATATCTCCAAGGTCAAGGTCACACTTTGAGTTCAAAGGTCAAAAATGGCCATAAATGAGCTTGTCCGAGCCATAACTATGTCGTTCATCGTCAGATTTTAAAATCATTTGGCACATTTGTTCACCATCATTGGACGGTGTGTCGCGCGAAATAATTACGTCGATATCTCCAAGGTCAAGGTCACACTTTGAGTTCAAAGGTCAAAAATGGCCATAAATGAGCTTGTCCTGGCCATAACTATGTCATTCATTGTGAGATTTTAAAATCATTTGGCACATTTGTTCACCATCATGGGACGGTGTGTCCCACGAAAGAATCACGTCAATATCTCCAATGTCAAGGTCGCCACGACTAAAAATAGATTTAAAAAAAAAAAAACTTACAAAGGGGGTTAATTTTTTTTGGTCATTTCAAAAGTTCAGTTTGAGTTTTCTCCCTTTATCAGATTTTTTTTCACAATGAAAACCTGGTTTTGTGACAATTTTGTCCCTTGTTTTAAGTATAGCACTATTTCTTACGCATGTTGTAAGTTTAATATCCTCTTCCGGTTAAAAAAAAGTTGCATAAACATGGCGGATGTCCGTCCCTTCGAACGTTACCAAATTTTGTGTACTCCGCTACTCTTTATGTAACTGCCAAGTGGAATTCGCTCAAATAGTACATGTTATTTCTTAGTAGTTTGTAAAGAAAGGAATTTTCGTTTTTCCAGTTTGGGTTGAATAAGGGCCCATTTTCTTTATTTCAATTAATATAAAGTCACATTTTATAAAACCTAATTGTGTAGGTGATATTTAATAGGATATATTAGCTGAATTGTGAATCGTATGATTTTGCACTGTAGAAAATGTTCTAAATTGTGTGGACCCTAACACGCTAAAGCAGGCCGGGCTCGTTAGGAATTTTTTGGCAGCGAGCAATTGTGACAGAGTTATGACCCTTTGTAATTGCACCCACCTCAAATTTGACCCCGCCCCGGGGGTCAATAAATTGAACATATGCTTATATAAAGCCTATTTTGTTCAAACTTCAAAAATCTTCTTGTCCATAACCATTGGACCTAGTGCTACCACATTTGGTATGTAGTGACATTTAATAGTTCTCTACTTTGTTTGTTCACAGTATGCCCCTGGGGTGAAATTTGACCCTGCCTGGGGGTTACAAAAATGATAATATGCTTATATAAAGCCTATTTTGTGCAAACTTTAAAAATCTTCTTGTCAATAACCGTAGGGCCTAGGGCTACCAAATTCGGTATGTAGTGACATCTAATAGTTTTCTACTTAGTTTGTTCAAATTATGCCCCTGGGGTCAAATTTGTTCCTTCCCCGGGGTCGCAAAAATGAACATACAATTTAGTAAGGCCTATTTTGTGCAAACATTAAAAATCTTCTACCAAGTATGTTCAAACTTAGCCCCTGGGATCAAATTCGACCGTTCCCCAGGGTTCACAAAAATCAACATATGCTTATATTGGGCCTATATTGTGTGCAAACTTTAAAAATCTTCTTGTCCATAACCATTGTGCTTATTTCTACCAAATTTGGTATGTAGTGACATCTAATAGTCCTCTACCAAATTTGTTCGAATTATTACCCTGGGCTCAAATTTGACCATGCCCCAGGGGTCACAAGAATGAACATATGCTTAAATAAGATCTATTTTGTGTAAACTTTATAAATCTTCCTGTTCATAATTATAGAGCCTAGGGCTACTAAATTTGATATGTAGTGACATCTAATAGTCCTCTACCAAATTTGTTCACATTATTCCCCTGGGCTCAAATTTGACCCTTCCCCGGGGTCACAAACTGAACATTTGCTTATATAAAGCCTCTTTTGTGCAAACTTTATAAATCTTCCTGACCATAACCATTGGGCATAGGGCTAGTAAATTTGGTATGTAGTGACATGTTAAAGCTCTCTACCAAGTTTGTTCAAATTATGCCCCTGGGGCCAAATTTATCCCTTGAAGGCTCCCATTGAATAGTTGTTCAAGCAAATTTGATTCGTCAAAAACATGACCACATGAAGTCATGTAACGTTGCATGTTTATGCGTTTTTGCTATTTATTCATTATGGGATGAATAAACTATTTTCTTCTCAAACTAAAAGTTTATCAAAACACTTGGAATAACTTTTTAATTGTAAGAGATAGATGCATACATGTCGAGCATGAAAGGTAGACCAACATGTTAACTATCCAAAAATGTTAACCCTTTACCAAACGACACATTTTGGACTGCCTCAAATTACAGGAGATTGCAGACAAGAAATAATATTGTAAAGGACTATTTATAAATTGGCTGGGTGGGTTAGAAATCATTGTGATAAAGGAGAAATTGCTCGTCATGAGCAATTTCTCTTTTTTGAAACCGGAAGTCCTGTTTTCAAAACGAAAACAAACTTTTCAGAAGGAGTTATGGTACTATTAGAAAGTCGAGAATGGCATTTGGTTCTTAATCATCCCATATCTAAACATAAATTTAATTTATAAGCTTTTTTGCCGTTAATATGATAACCCTACAGTTTAAAAGCACGATTGAAAACATTTCTGCATATGCGCGGAACAGTCTTATAATATGTGAAATAGAAAGAACGACAATATCTTTTGGGGAGATAAATGTACCTACCCTATAAGCAAAGGACTGTGCGCATTGCACGCTTTTTTCGCATAAAAAACAGTGGAGCGATACAGGGTCATCATGGCCCTCTTGTTTCATCGATGGGTCTGAAATTTTCGATCTGTACGTACTACGTATGTCTTGGCTATCTGTCATAAAAAAAAATCCTGAGATAAGTGAACAAATACGGTGGCTAGTGTTTAAACACTTGATACTGATGTGAACGGCAATGAACTGTTTTACAAGTACGACATATTTTTTATGGGTAAATACCAGTTGAGTGTTAAAACGAAGGCCCACCTTTAAACTGTATAACTCGAAAAGTAAAGCAGATGTTCTTATAAAACATACGAAGGTTTGTGGTATTATAAAAGACATTTGATTATCAACAGATTATAAAATAACTTAAAGTAAGAAAGAAAATACACTAAATTCTGAAGTCTTTAAGAACAGAAGTCAAAGCTATATGAACATGAAACTAAACTATTTATTTTTCGCTAGAGGTCAAAAGTTTGTTCGACGTTTATTAAATAATAATTTGACTGTATAAGCACATGAACACGGGAATCAACCATTAACTAATTAATTACTCTTGTAGTATGTGAATAAATTCATCGTTTTCATGTATAAACAACTGTCAAGTTACTTTGTCCGAGCTTTTGCCAAGCCATTACCATTTGTGTTAAATCTTATTTTGTAAAGATATATGTTTAAAAATAATATTTTGCTGACAGAGCGTATCGAGCGACAGTTAACTCATATATTGCTTGAAATGTTGTCGACGTGTAGATGATCTTAAACGTGTCTTTTTTGTTTAGCCCATTTGTAGGATGAATTCAGTTCCGAAATGGGAAACCTCAGATGGCGGTCGTTGCGATATTTGCTTGGTGAATAACACCTTAACCGGTATGTTATAATACTCACCCATTGTCCCAACTAAAAGTAGTTGAGTTGCGTACAATTTTTCCATAAGTTCACATATAAAATAGTTAGTGCTTGTTGGACATTGAACTGTGGTTTCCGCTCAATAACTTTAATTTGCACTGTTCAATGTTGATGGGAATGTGGATATAGGAGGCTTGGATGGAGACCTAGCTTGTGATTGAATTGAGGTATTGCACTAAAATTTTGTGTTTCAGAAGCTTAAATGAAAGCTAGCTTGGCATTGCTTTTTGGACCGTTGTGTTAATTCTATTTTAACTAGAAATAGAATTACAGTCGAAAGGCTGTTTCCGGTTAATACTTTAGATTGCATTGACCAATTTAGCTGAAATTGATGTAGCAAGGTTGGATTGATTCCTAGATTTGGATCGTATTTGGGAATATCATGGACATATTGTGCCGGAATTGAAAGTGTTATTAACTACATGCATATCTAACTTGGGATTCCATTTGGGACCGGTTGGGTCAAGGTCAAGGTCATTTTGACTAAATATATATATATATACAAACTGTTTCCGCTCATTAAAATTAGTTTGTATTGAGTTATTGGTCTTATGTTTCGTGAACCTTGCAAGCAGACTTAGCTTGGAATTGTACGTTAATTTTAATACAATTTAAAACGTTAACGTTTCAAATCTAGTTGTGTGTCTTTACCAATTTTCTGTTTTTAGTCGGTTTTGATGTTCATTGCTGTTTTCGACCGATCCACACGTGTTGTTCATGCATGAGGAACTCGTACATTAATCCCGTCAAGTGCCACACTTGTGGAGAGACCATTGAACCCTTCATAAGTATGAATGTTTTTTTCTAAATAATCGACCAGAAAATAAAATGAATACGTAATTTTAGTAAAACACATGTATTGTCTGCAGTAACGCCGAACAAATATAAGATGTTACTATATCCATATATTGTATAATGTCGATACTATTTGCAGATGACAAATGGGGCGCAATCTTAGTAGCAGGATATGATGAAGATGCTGGAAAAGTTTTCCTGGATGAAATAAATACATTTAAGAAAGTGATTACTTCAAAGGTCGTGCCTGCAATGTGCATTAGGTGATTGGAACAAAATATTTGTCTTATTAAAATTTGCTGTTCATTTCAATGAAATCCGTTTGTCTTGGTACGTTATGGTAATAAGTGTTTTTAAACTTCGGGAAAATTTCGCAAAATCGAGAACCATGTTTCAGTACTGTCACTTGTATATACTTAATGGCATTGCTATCGAAAAAAAATTCGAATATCTTTAAAAAAAAATGAACTAGCTTGAAGCGCATGTGTAGCACCTAAGTATAACAGAAAACATAGGGGCCGTTTTCGTATCATAACAATCGTGCGATCACAAAATTGTGTGACTTTATACGTTTGCGTTTAAGGCATTACCAGCACTTATGCATTATACTTGAGGATTTGAACAGACCATTATTCCACACGTTTTCATAAGATATTATGGGCTCTTGATGAGATTTAGGTTTCAACCTGCAATCCGAGCGATTTGTTAATGTACAGGACTGGGCACTTATTTGTGCAGGTGCAACTATTATTAACTTTGTATTAATTAGCACTGAAAGTGTTTTTTTTAATGCAGCCATTTTATGACTTATAAGAGTGATATTTCTCTATTCATGTTATTTGAAGATGTATTATGGGCCAAACCTATAAACTGTGTAAGAGATAACGAATAATTCTTTGTTTATATTTTAATTTTCAAGAAAATACGTCGATGACTTATTGAGCAATTGTGAGAAAAAAAAATGTAACAAGTGTTGCGTTTATAATTTGATTAAGTTTACACTGAACATAATCTTAAAATTAAAAAAAAATATGTTGATGTTAAATATCAGGATCGCTCATACAACATTTTATTGCAAATAAAATTGAGAACTCTTACCGGAACACCATTTTATGTCGGGTTATGAGCATGTAAAAAATACCATTTTCTTGTTGGTGCCTGCTCGCCTTCTCCGTTTCTGAAGTTAAAAAAATAGCCTAAACAATGAATTATGTCAGATTTTCATTTATACTAAAGATGCTCTGATAGGTGTTTTATTGGATGAAAAAAAAACTTGAATAACGTTAAAACAGGCAAACTCCAATCAACATTAATTTGAGATATTATAAAATGCAAAATTCTATTTTTGCAGTTCAGACAATGTGATTGTCATCGAACCGATCCGTACGGATCCGATGACGGATACAGATAATATCAAAACGTTTGAATGTCGGATAAATGAAGCATTTGCTCAGCTCATGAAGAAAAACATCCGGACATTGCTCTTTGTTTACTCTGGACATAAGGACGAAAGTACTAACTTAAGACAGGAGGGACATATTCAAGTTGGCCCACAAGGTTATTATTCATTGAAAAAGTTCAGTGAAACACTTAACGCGTCCAATTTAGAAAAAGTGATTGCTGTTCTTGACTGTTGCTTCTCCGAAAAGTTGGACTTGAAAGGTTCTCTGAAACTCATACAGTTCAACGCAACATCTCCAAATGACGCTGCAAGTGCGAATACAAAGGAGGGAAGTCCTTTTTTGAAGTGCATTATTCAAGCCTTAACAGGTCGCGCTAACGGGGACAAATGCAGGAATGAAACGTGCGAATGCCTTGAGCTTCTTTCTAAAGATTTTATTACTCTTGAAGATTTATGGAAGTATCTTAACATACATCTTAAAGTTGACAGACCACACATGAATACCAAAGACATTCAATTATCAGACACCATATTAGCATATAACTATCAATTTGAAGTAAAGTTTGAATTTAAATTACACTTCCCTGGAATTATTGAACATTCAACGAGTATTCATGTTCGCCCACGAGAGTTTAATGAATTTGAACAATTGAAGCTAATATTGGCTACAGAAGTTATGAGTGAGTTTGTTTTCTTACATATATCAGGAGTAAAAGGAGTTATATTTGTAATTAACTAATATTGACGTGAACAAATCAACACACATTCTTGTAAGCATAACTTATCGCTGTCGTTGTCGGATCCTTGTTATTTGGATGTTTTCCGCAATTTGGAAAAATCAACTTATTACGTCGTTGAAGTTTTAATTATAAAACATTGTTCCCATTCATACGCGCTCATTTGACACGTTCAATTATAACGCAGATGTTTGATAAATAACATGTATACAGTACAGGAAATTTGAATTGTTTTGCTGTCGAGGTATATTTAGTCTTTGATATTGTGTTCTTTTTTTTCCAGAAAATCTGTATGTCTTGGATCCATATAACAATTGCAATGTGTCGAAAGAAGTTGCTGATATCCTGAGTATAGAAATTCATACTGGACCTAAGGCCAAGCACATTCAAGAGATAGATTCTGTAGAAAAGCTTTTGTCAGCTTGGAACTCGAAGCGACTGTTACGCTGCACAATACGTCCATTGCAGAATATGGGCGTGGGTAAACCTGTAGGGAAGTGCTTGAGGAACGTTCCAAACATCCGAGATGTCCATCAGGCTGTTCTCCAGAAATGCAACATAATGGTATATTCAGTGACAAACGACTGCTAGTTCACAATTACACAACCGTAGGGTTGCAAGACAGTAACAATGTTTATTTTTATGACCCCGAAGGAGGGCATATAGTGATCGGACCGTCCGTCCGTCTGTCCTTCCGTCGCACTTTGCGTTTAGGTTTCTCAAAATGCTCCTAACTTCTATGTTACTTGAGATATAACATATTTGGTATGCATGTGTATATGGACAAGGTCTTTCTATACGCACACAAATGTTGACCCCTGTGACCTTGACGTTCAACTTAGGGTCCGCGTTTAGGTTTCGAAATGTGCGTTAAGGTTTCAAAAATGCTCATAACTTCTATGTCTCTTGAGATATAACCTTCATATTTGGTATTCATGTGTATATGGACAAGGCTTTTTCATACGCAGAAAAATGTTGACCTTTGTGACCTTGACCTTGAAGTAAGGGTTGCGTTTAGGTTTCAAAATCTGCGTTAAGGTTTCGAAAAATGCTCAAAACTTCTATGTCCCTTGAGATATAACCTTCATATTTGGTATGCATGTGTATATGGACAAGACTTTTCTACACGCACACAAATTTTGACCCCTGTGGCCTTGACCTTGAACTTAAGGTCCGCGTTTAGGTTTTAAAATCTGCGTTTAGGTTTCGAAAAATGCTCATAACTTCTATCATAGCGTTTATAGGGAGCATATGTCATCCATTGGTGACAGCTCTTGTTTATGATAAACAAATTGCATATTTGTTTAACCGCGAATGCCTTTGTTAATTATTTTGAAGTAATTTATTTATCATTTTTAGCTCATCTATTTTTTGAAAAAAAATTATGAGCTATTGTCATCACCTTGGCGTCGGCGTCTGCGTCGGCGTTGACGTCCGGTTTAATTTTGCGTTTAGGTCCACTTTTCTCAGAAAGTATCAATGATTTTGCATTCAAACTTGGTACACTTACTTACTTTCATGAGGGGACTGGGCAGGCAAAGTTAGATAACTCTGGCATGCATTTTGACAGAATTATGTGCCCTTTTTATACTTAGAAAATTGAAAATTTTGGTTAAGTTTTGTGTTTAGGTCCATTTTATTTCTTAAGTATCAAAGCTATTGCTTTCATACTTGCAACACTTACTAACTATCATAAGGGGACTGTGCAGGCAAAGTTATGTAACTCTGACTGGTATTTTGACAGAATTATGTGCCCTTTTTATGCTAAGAAAATTGAAAATTTGGGGACAGTAAAAGGACAAGTTGCATAACTCTGGTTGTCATTTTCACGGAATTATGGCCCTTTTTTGACTTAGTAACTTTGAATATACGGTTAACTTTTGTGTTTCGATCCACATTACTTCTAAAGTATCAAGGCTATTGCTTTCAAACTTCAAATACTTTCATGCTATCATGAGGTTACTGTACATGGCAAACTCTCGAGGTCAAATTATTAAATTTTGCTAAAATTGCCATAACTTCTTTATTTATGATTAGATTTGATTGATACTTTGACAAAACATCTCTTACCTGACATGCGCTAATAGACTCCACCCAAACCACCCCCCACGCCCTCTTCCCCCCCGAATCCCCCTCCATTTTTTTAAAGATAATCTCACAAATGACCACCACACCCTCACACTATACCCCCCCACCCCCCCCCCCCCCAATTTTTTTTTTGAAACGGTTAAAAAACACAAATATTTATTTTTATTATGTTATTTTTGAAATACCGTCCAACCATCGCACCCAAGAATCCCCTTTACCCCCAACCCCCCCCCCCCCCCCGAAAAAACAATTTATTTTTTTTTGCATTTTCGTTCGCATTTTTGGAAGATAATGTAATAAATGACCACACCCCCACACTATACAGTCCTCTTCACTCCACCCGTCCCTCCTTTGTGATTGAAATTGGGAGTCCCTTTGCCTTTAAAAAGAAAAATAGATGAGCGGTGTGCACCCGCAAGGCGGTGCTCTTGTTATGCTGCCCCATATTTTTTGGGGGAGCATATAGTCGCCGCTTGGTCTGTCCTTGCAATTTTTGTCCGTGCTATTTCTCAGCAATTAATGACCGGAATTCATATAAACTTTATGGGAAGCTTCACTACCAAGAGGAAATGTGCATATTACCAGCGGGTTCTAGTCAGATGATTATTTACAGAGTTATGACCCTTTGAAATTTTCCATAAACTGTACATATAGTGCAATTGTTGTCCGGGCTATTTCTCAGCAAACTAATGGCCGTGATTCAATGAAACTTTATGGGAAGCTTCACTACCAAAAGGAGATGTGCATAGTATCAGCCAGTTATGGTCCGATGATTTCTCACAGACTTATGGCCCTTTGAAATTTTCCATTAACTGTACATATAGTTCAATTCTTGTCCGGGCGATTTCTGAGCAACTAATGACTGGAATTCAATGAAACTTTATGGGAAGCTTCACTACCAAGAGGAGATGTGCATTTTATCAGCCGGTTCTGGTCGGATGATTTTTCACATACTTATGACCCTTTGAAAATTTCCACTGTACATAAATTATAGTGCAATTCTTGTCCGGGCTATTTCTCCCAAACTACTGACTGGAATTCAATGAAGCTTTATGGGAAGCTTAAATACCTTGAGGAGATGCGCATGTTATTTGTGGGTTCTGGTTAAATGATTTATTTAGAGAGTTATGGCCCTTTGAAATTTTTAAGTTGCTAAACCATCCATCGTATTATATTGTCCAAAGTTATGCCCCTCAAGACGTTCCATTTTATCTGAATATTTAGTGCAATATTGTGACAAAAATACCTTTGGGGGGCATCACTCGTCTCCGACGGTTTCTTGTTATATCTAGGGGTATAGGCCAGTTCATTGTTATTGTTTTGATTCCCGATTTTCGCGCATGCGCAATGCACTGGTAGTCAAAAGCATTGCTTACAGCTAACGCAAAGCATATGGATAACGAGACTTGTTTAGTCAATACATCGAAAAGAAACTTAAAAAACAACACCTAAATAATATTTAAAAAATATTATGTTCAGTGCCAAAAGAATGCATTAACACATTTATTTGCATTTTAAAAGAACGCGTCATTAGCATAAAAGTAATTAAGATTGTCTGAAGACTGAACGACAGACAATTCGACGCAACAAAGAGCTCTATGCATTAGCCGTATAATTATTTGCAGAAAAGCTTCAATAAAAATAATGATACATCTAATTATAAAATTATAATTATCAATTGCATGCGTAAACTAGAATGTGTAAGTGTTTCATTGAAAATAAACGTACTACAAAGCCCTATTAAAAGCGAAGTTCATGACGGTATTTACATGTTATTTTAATTTGGATGGGTGTTGTTCAGAGAATGACTTGAGGAATATTAACATTTAACTGAAAAACATAACCTCACATGATGCAAATTGAACTGTGTATTCATGTATTTTGTAAACTCGTTACTAGTGATCAAGTATGAGTGACAACTATCTAACATTTAACACACACGCACAAACACACACACAACATAATATATATACCTATATATAATATAATATATACACATTGTTTCATTATTATTTACCCCCATTGATGTCAAACGTAATTTCTTGTTTTTATGATGTATTTCGTGCATTGCCGTAACATTACATCTTCATACTGAATGACGTATTTATAATTAACCGATGCCCGCTAAATACGTTAAATATTTTTTATTTACATTTTATAATTCATAAATACTTTATTTTTTTTTATAAATAAAACGGGCCTTTTTCTTTACCGTGTTCAATTTCTGATAATCTATAGACTTCAAATTTGTACAATAATTATGTAACATATCTAATTTAAGCAACTGTTAAGTATGTCGGTGGTAAATTTATTCAACCAAATGCCTAGTTACTTAATACTACCAGAATGAAGACATGGTGGCATCATCAATTGCGTTTAATGACCAGACTGTCATCTGCCACCTAGTGTGATTTATGACACCATGTTGTTAGTTAGGTCTGGACAATATCTGATCAAAACGAGATAATCGGATTAGGCAGAACAAAGGGGCAATAAAACACCGGTATACAAAGGCTTAAACGATTTTAAGATTGATGCAAACAATCAAATGAAAACTATTGCATTTAATTTAATTAAATGTTTATTTAATGTGTCAACATGTTAGTTTTCCCGGACCAGGGTAAAGGTCCCTGCCCAGACATTATGGTTAATTTGTAAATGTTTTTTATTTAAATTTGATCTATTTATTCATTGTGTTCAATCTTATTTGTTTCAGTTACGTAGAACAACTTGTTGGCATGTTGAAAAATAAAATCTAAATATAATCGTTTAAATTTAACCGATCACGCTCTATTTCTCCCCATTGATTGTATCTTTCTTTTGACTACCAATATAGCCCGGATGTAAACACGCAGGTGCGCGTGACGTCACGCGTGAACTGGTCTATTCTTTGACGAAGTCTGATCTTAAAAAGTATGCAGACCGATTGATCGACACATACAAGGATGCTACAGGACATCTGAAAGAGTATTCTATGTTTCTGGACATACTTAGTCATCAACATAAAGAGAAGGTAAATATTATAATAGCCATTGTATTATTCTTTAAAAAGAACACTTTAAGAATATAGTTTATTATTTAGTAACTTGTTATTGTTTTTAATTTAGCTTATGCGTATTAAAAATACAACATATTCATTCTTGATTTAAAATAAAGAACATTACACACACACACACACACACGCACGCACACACACGCGTACGCACACACACACGCACACACACACACGCACATATATAAATAAATAAATATATATATATTAGGGATGACAACGGTTAATCGGTTAACCGGTTATCCGTTTCTTAAGGAGGTTAACCGATTACAAAATTAATATTCGGTTACTTTTGCAGAAAACGCATTTTTGTTGTTGAACGAAATTAATGCTCAAATCGTAAGTTTTGTTTTTACTTCATTTCACTGTATTGGCTAATCCGCTAATCTGATCGCAAATTATCGGCAATAAGCACCCCGTGATGCCCCCCTGTGGATCGAAAGCGATTAGAGTTGTAAACCATCGGGGTGCAGCGGTATCATGAGCAGGCACAGGAGCACCTACTATGCAGTGTGTTTGTTTAGCACTTAACAGTCTATTGCGTTTCAATTATTCAAATATCGATAAATTTAAATTATAAACCGACCAATTACGCTTGTCAATTAGCACATTGGACTGCGATATGTCCTATTTTTTATATAAATAGAACATCAACGTGAATATCCAGTATAAAGTCGGTAAAGCTTGATCAGATAGCCCGTATTTAAAAAGTTAAGTGACTATAATCATGCCTCTATCATCGGATGCCTGGACATTTTTCAAACGGGCTGCTGACAAGAAATCAGCTACATGCATACTATGCCCAACGACACTGTCGTTGCAGGGGGGTACATCCAAGCTCCGTAGTCACATTAGATTAAAACACCCCGCTGAATTTCGATGTGAGCCATCTCCAGTAAAGCTGACATCACTGGACTGCTATGTAAATACTCCGAAAAAGATGACTGGCTCAGAAAGAGAGTCAATTACACTATTTTTTTGCATGATATGATATGTCACAATTTACACGTGCCGTGAAGTATGCCATTGTTTTGACTACCATTTCTTGATAAAAATCAATAAAGCGTGACACTGATTACACCCGATCACTTTTGTTTTAACATCTATTGCAGTGCCTTCCCCAGGAATTTTTTCAGGCGCCCCGGGGCCGATCGGGGGTGGGATCGGGAGGGGTCCCCTCGCGAAGTTGATTTTTTTTTTAATTTAACGTGTCAATTCACGTTCTGTGGTGCGTTATAACTCAAAGAAAAACAGCGTCAAAAGACGTCATTTGTTGCGCTATGACTCTCAAAAAAATCCCCCAGTCATTTAAAAATATTTTTTTTTTATTGTTTAATTGTTTTAAAACTTTTCCGCACAGATAGTAAAATCCCGACTCGAACGATTCCCCAATACATCCGTTTCAACCCGACTCTATTACTGTATACTTACTATTTTTCAAGTTTCTATTTATTACCCGATAATCCCGTTTATTCCGTTTTTATCAATCTCTTTCTGGTAAATATTTACGATAAACGCTTTCAGTTATTTCTTTAACACAAACCTTGCCATTTTTTAAGTGACTATTTATAGATTTTATGAAATATTGCCTCTGAATATGCGTCAATCCCCTGACCTGTTGTGTGCTTGTTAAAACGCTCAATACACGCCATTTGTATGCAATAGACGCGACGTTGTACATGCTGCATAATTTTCGCGCTCTTTTTAATTGAGAAAAAGATTCGACACAAAATAAATTTGCACTGCTAATTTGAAGCAAAAATATTTAACGTTGCGGTTACATTTACATTCGGAAGTGTGTTTCGGATTAAAAACGCGTTAACATCGACTTACGGGAATGGGTTTCGGATTACAAATTTAATTATTCCGATTTGAGATTTCAACAAATATTAACTGTTGCGTTATAAATTCAACGATAATTTGTTTAAACACTTTACGAGTCGAATAAATGTTTTGACGGAATTATGCATGAAATTCACGTTGTCCACGAGGATCACGGCCGGTTGCCATCATCAGTCTTCTAACTATCGATTATCGGACGAAACATTCACAAATGTGCGTAATTAATTCAACGAAAATTTGTTAAAGCGCATTACGTGTCGAATAAATGTCAGAAAAACGAGGTTAATCAGTTCTATAAATGGACATGTTGAAATATACATGTACTGGAATTAAATAAATTGTTATCACATAATTGTAACCGGGAGTCATTTGCACAACTTACTCGCTAAAATAATTAATTGTTTACCACTTGCAATTAATTTCTCGTATTTATTATGAGTCATAGGTTACACTTGTTTACAGTAAAAAGGTGTGATGATGATGCCCTAAACCGTCTTAAATGTTCTGTACTGTACTAATTACCGGTTTATATTACTCAAATGGTACAACTTCTTACTAATCAAGCTGCGATAAACTCTTACTTCATGCCCGACGTCAATAAAAAATAATGGTCGATAGTTAACCCCGCCCTCATAAGCATTCGCGTAACCGATTGGACGATGAACTTCACAGTTTGACGACTGGAAAGTTACCAGATACATCCTTGTCAGCATTTAAATGACCGTGTAATGTGGCTAGAATAATCGATACGCGCGTCATGCTATTCTCTTATCAGTGGATTATCCATTACCCCATGTGGTGTTTATGGCGATTACTTGTGAAAGTAGGTACCGAGTGCTCTTTTAAAACAGGGAATATTGATACACTGATAGGGAAACCATGATTTTTTTGGACAATCTCCACTTTCTTTTACTGAAGAATACACTGATCGGAAAATTTCAAGCGCCCCGGGGACTCTGATTTCGAAATTCAAGCGCCCCGGCAAGGGGCGCTTAAATGGCCTGGGGAAGACCCTGTATTGCAAACTTTAACGATTTGCCTGTTGCAAAATATATTTACGCTAATTGACAATTGTTATTAATAAGCAAACTGTTAATGCATGTAATTCTTAAAGGATAATGGCTGTTAATAAAACACAACACAATTCAAATTATGCACTAGCTTTTATTGATCGAGATGTAGAACAATCATTATGTGTAAATGACGTGAAGCTTATATTACAACAAAGAAATATCACAGTTTACCGACAAGCATATGAAACATTGTTTATAAACTCATACGTTTTTCGGATGTTGTTTTTTATTTATGTGGTACAAAGACAGGCGGTTAACCGGTTAACCGCTCGAATATCAAAACAGGTTAACCGGTTACGGATTTGCTTAGGTTTGCCATCCCTAATATATATATATATATATATATATATATATATATATATATATATATATATATATATATATATATATATATGGACTTTTGTGTTGATTTCGCAGAGATACGTTAGGGATTATATACACCGAATTGTAATGTGTGTTTCAGGAAGGAGACGTTCGTTTCGACATTTCATTCTTTGACTTGTCAAGTAGCTACACCGTTGCCATCATGAGTCTTGTACAGACAACCGGTGTCACAGAAAGCATGCAGGAGTAGAGATGATGTCCTTGTCGCATTGCGTTTGGCAACACACTGTGTGGTGCGTGATGTATCTAATTTATATTGGATTCAAATGTTGCAAAATGGAAAGAATAATAGCGTAAAAAACATAACTTGTAACAAGGATGAGCATTTAGTCATTGATGTTGCTTGAACTTGTGTTTGAATTTAAAGCTATTTGCTTATGTACGCAGATGAGATTTTGTGAGCAGCTTTTCTTTATCTGTCGTCAACATTTTCCTTTTTAACATTCTAGAGGCAACATTTATTTTCCAATATTCATAAAAAGTAGTTAGAACGTGCCTCAATGATAGTTCATCCGAGTTCAAAACTTGGTCTCATTGGGGTAAGAACCGAGGTCATTTAGTAAACTGAAAAAAATAATCTTGTGAACAGTCGCAATGCTTCCAAATCATCATGAAAATTGCGCTGCACCCTTATTCAAATAATTACTTTATTTAAAGTGGTTCCTTTCCGAAAAAAAACATGGTTGACGAGAGGCAGGTCAATTTTTCCAATATGGCCATAGTAAAAACTTGCGAACTTTCTAATCGTGTTAGATCAACCGACCACAACGCGCACTGTAAGCCTTTGGGATTCCCTTTGCTCTTCGTGTGTCCTACGTCCTGCATATATTTCGTCGTATGTCATCAATATTTGCATTTTCATGCTCTAAAGACCACAGTTATTGTTCAATGTTCATGAAACTTGGTCAGACCATTTGTTGTGATACTATCTCGGCGTTGTTCGAACTTGGTAACGTAAGGCCAAACACTAGGTAACCAGTCCAAATTAAACATTTTTCGTTTAATGGCCATAGTGAAACCGTTCCTAACACAAAAGTCTAGAGTCACATCTTGTGTCCAGTCATCAATTTACTTACTCAGAACCTTTGTTCAAATGTGATCTCGGTACAGTTTAAAATGGTTGACAAGAAGGCGTCCAGGGGAAAAGAAATTCATCTTGTATGGCTGTATCGCAAGCTTGTTATTTCTTTAAAAATCAGCGTTTGGTCCTATGATCACGAAAATTACAAACGTTTTTATGCTTTATTGTACAAACTCTTTAATTCAACTAGTTTGTTCAATCTTTATGAAACTTTTTGGGAATATTTTTTTTATCTGAGCCGAGTTTGAAATTGGTTCCGGTTCCGGTTCTTTGAAAAAACATGTCCGCCATGGGGCGAGGTAATTTAGCTTGTATGGCAACAGTGAAACCTTTTGAACACTCAATAAGTGTAACTTGAGTTCAATGTTTAAGAAACTTATACAGAACTGTTGTGTAAGGTATCTTGGTCGAGTTTATAAATTGGTACCGTTTCGTTTACATGTCGGGGGTAGGATGGCAACGTTTTTAGATGACTATGGTGAGACAATACCAGCTCAAAACAGTTCAGATCATTTGGGTCTCAACGCGGGGCCTTGCTTTTACATTTATTTAACATTAATGTTTTGCGAGAGCCTCCGTTCACTCGGATAATTTATTCAGTATAAAAGAACTTACTGCAAAGTACTTGTTTGCGGTATGTTTTGTTTGTTTCTTTTCACTTCATTTTTGACTTGTTTAACCTGCGATATATGGAAGATAGTCATCGAAACGATTATAGCTGCCTAGTATGTTATTTAAATGCTTTGCATGGCCACATTTATAATCGGTCAATTCCTGAATTTGATCACATTTTTTCATTAATAATGACTAGTTAACCTACACCTATCTTTAAATTTTTCTTCAAGAAGCTGCATAATTCGTATAGGGACACTTTTTTTCGTGGTGCTGTTAGTCACAAAAAATAAAGTAGCTTGAACTATCTACATATACAGAAATTCAATATTTAACGCTGTATAACGGTTAAACAGAATTTTCAAAATTTATATGTAATTGTTTCAAATGTACTTATAATTCAATTTGTTTTGATATGTATCATATCTTTTACATCCATTGCATATCACGTCTCTGTTTATATTATAAACATATATGATGCTTTTTGTCGAGAATTACAAACTATGCGTGAACGCGTTTGCAATTTCCATTTCATTATGCCCCCCCCCTTCGAAGAAGAGGAGGTATATTGCTTTGCACATGTCGGTCTGTCCGTCCACCAGGTGGTTTCCGGATGATAACTCAAGAACGCTTGGGGCTAGGATCATGAAACTTCATAGGTACATTGATCATGACTTGCAGATGACCCCTATTGATTTTGAGGTCACTAGGTCAAAGGTCAAGGTCACGGTGACCCGAAATAGTAAAATGGTTTCCGGATGATAACTCAAGAATGCATACGCCTAGGATCATGAAACTTCATGGGTAGATTGATCATGACTCGCAGATGACCCCTATTGATTTTGAGGTCACTAGGTCAAAGGTCAAGGTCACGGTGACCCGAAATAGTAAAATGGTTTCCGGATGATAACTCAAGAACGCATACGCCTAAGATCATGAAACTTCATGGGTAGATTGATAATGACTCGCAGATGACCCCTATTGATGTTGAGGTCACTAGGTTAAAGGTCAAGGTCACGGTGACCCGAAATAGTAAAATGGTTTTTGGATGATAACTCAAGAACGCATACGCCTAGGATCATGAAATTTCATAGGTACATTTATCGTGACTCGCAGATGACCCCTATTGATTTTCAGGTAACTAGGTCAAAGGTCAAGGTCACAGTGACAAAAATAGTATTCAGACAATGGCTTCCACAACAACGGACAGCCCATATGCATGTTTTACAAACAGCCCTTGTTATATTTAAATTGCGTGTTTCTTGTTCATAGTTTGACGCCTGTTTTGAAGTTCATTTCATGTAAATACTTTGTACTTAATTTGTGTATTTCACCACTAAGGGTATGATACGTGTCTGTGTTCATAATGCTCTTCAGTTTCTGCTATGTTTCTGCTATGTCACAAGCCTTATCATAAGAGTAAGTAATAATGGCAAAATCATTTATTGTCCCCTACCGGTGAAACCTATGGTTTGCACTCTGTTTGTCAGTCTGCCTTTCAGTCAGTCCGTCACACTTTTCTGGATTCTGCGATATCTTTAAAAGTTCTAAATATTGTTTCATGAAACTTGAAACATGGATAGATGGCAATATGAAGATTATGCACGTCATTTCATTTTGTTCCTACGTCAAGAATTCTGGTTGCTATGAAAACAAATATAATTTTTTTTTACTAACAATGGTGGAGTTTCACCGGTAGGGGACCATATTGCTTGGCAATCTCTTGTTCTTACTAAAATAGTTAACTTTGATATATTTTCATCAACTGTTTGTTTTTAATTTCAATGTATATGTAAGTATTTTTTAATGGTAAACATGAATGTAAATACAATTGTACATATGTGAACATGCATTGATGATTTGTTAATTATGGTACGATCCATCATCATTGGGTCGTGTCTTATCAAAGGTATACGATAATATTAAGTCACTACTATACTGGGCTACTATACATTATGTTTTTAAAACCAAGATGTGATGAGTATCAATGAAAATATTGAGAAAAAATATTGACATACTGTTATTATGGGGTTGACGTTTGACGCTATTTCTCATTTGACTTAGTATCACAGTGTATATATTTCCTACCATGTTAATTAACACGGAGCCCTGTATAAGCTTTCTACGATATTCCTACCTACGTAGAACAAGTGATGTCCTGACTCCTTGATTGCAGTCTGACATGCGGAAATGTATTAATTCGCAATACAAATGAAAATGAACAATTGCCATTGTTCGATTGTATTATTGTGTAAGTTTATGAAATAAAATAATCATCTTTTTATTCGTCAATTCGGACATGTACGGTGTCTGGAATGACGGATACATGTAAAAAAATTGTTTAATTAATTTTTCAAATGCTATTAATATGTTCAGATGGATTACAACAACATTTTTGCATGCTTTATCATTCATTGATAACTGATTGCGACTAATTATATTCGTTGGGTATATGTAAACATCTTCTCTCGACTGTTTTTGTTTGGACGGTGGGCTTTTCAACCATTATAACAATCTTGGACCATTGTAAACGACTTTGTTGTATTGAGAAATTCAATAAGCGGCAATTTGTAAAAGCTGTTCTTTATTAGTTGAAATCAGCCGCATGACATTGGATGTTCAGTGTTATTTACATTGTTCTTTCAACCAAGGTACACCATACATTTTAACGTAGTTTTGTCTTCATGGGAATGTTGTAGTTTCAATGTACGTAATTTTGTAATCTAATTACCAAATAGTTTGAAACGAAGATATTGGATCATACTTTATAGAAAAGAGAAATGATGTCACGAATGGCACAGCCAAATGCAAATGCACCTGCGTGTTGCATTTGTATCAATTGCACTTGTGTGTATGCCACTTATATTTGTATAAAACATTCGACAATAATTGTATAACTCCGATTGTTTGTTTGAAGCATGACATTTGTCTTAAGGATCATTATACTCAATATTGTTTGTTTAAACGTTTTTCCATATTTTATTTAATATATTGTGTCTTACCATGTTACTTTGGCTAGCTTAGTATGACATTGAAATCATGCGTCACTGGTAATTTTAACATTATTATGTTTTAATATCCCTGTAAATCGTATGGTATATACTGTATATCACGTGACGTGACTTTCCAACGTTAAATATTAATCTACCAACCCATGCCTTATTTTAATGTGGGATGAACTTGGAACTTAAAATTACCAGATCTGGTTCAAATTTTTAGAATGCGAAGCTAAATGGGCTAAACATAGTAACAAAAGGTTTTCCGACATTTTCCCTTAGTCTCATACTCGGATAGGCGCTTAAAAACATGTATAAAATTACAAAATGTTAAAAAGCCCCTATAACATCGACACATGTGATCTGTTTGTCATTTAAACATGTGCAAATAAATATGATTAACTTTCGTAATTTATTTAATATAGCACGCCTCGAAGAATAATGTCCACTTGGGTCTATGTAGACATCTCTATATTCCTTAACTGCGTATGATTTTAATATAAATTGTGTATGGCATTTTTTTCACAATACTGTCATATTTTATCGATACTGTTATTTAAAATAAATTCAAACGAAACACCTCACAATTATTTGGGTACCTAATATATAGTCGTAACGCCATTCCCGTAACTCAGAAAGAAACGCCATGGGACAACTGGTGTATAAACATAAATAATAAAATGTTTATGGAATTATCTGCTTAGAAACAGTATATGTTGTTTTCATCATGCAGTTTTATTGTTATATTTGAAAATGATCATTTGCTTCATGTATCTCTTATGGCAGAACTATTATATTTTCCTTGATCTGATTGAGATTTTGGATGATTCGAACAATATAACGGCATTAGACGTGTATTTACATCTGTTAATGTTGTTATTTATATGACAATTGGCCGATTTAACAAGATGAATAATTTCTTTTTGTAACACGAATACCGAACCTAATTGAGCTTTTTATGCCCCCTTCGAAGACGAGGGGGTATATTGTTTTGCACATGTCGGTCTTTCGGTCGGTCCGTCGGTCGGTCGGTCCGTCCACCAGATAGTTTCCGGATGATAACTCAAGAACGCTTAAGCCTAGGATCATGAAACTTAATAGGTACATTGATCATGACTGGCAGCTGACCCCTATTGATTTTCAGGTCACTAGGTCAAAGGTCAAGGTCACAGTGACTCGAAATAGTAAAATGGTTTCCGGATGATAAGTCAAGAATGCTTAGGCGTAAGATCATGAAACTTCATAGGTACATTGATCATGACTGGCAGATGACCCCTATTGATTTTCAGGTCACTAGGTCAAGGTCAAGGTCACAGTTACTCGAAATAGTAAAATGGTTTCCGGATGATAACTCCAGAATGCTTACGCCTAGGATCATGAAACTTCATATGTACATTGATCATGACTGGCAAATGGCCCCTATTGATTTTCAGGTCACTAGGTCAAAGGTCAAGGTCACAGTGACTAGAAACAGTGAAATGGTTTCCGGATGATAATTCAATAATGCTTAGGATCATGAAACTTCATAGGTACATTGAACATGACTGGCAGATGACCCCTATTAATTTTCAGGTCACTAGGTCAAAGGTCAAGGTCACAGTGACTCGAAACAGTAAAATGGTTTCCTGATGTTTACTCAAGAATAATTAGGCCTAGGATCAAGAAACTTCATACATGTAGGTACATTTATCATGGCTGGCAGATGACCCCTATTGATTTTCAGGTCACTGGGTCAAAGGCCAAGGTCACAGTGACAAACAACGTATTCACACAATGGCTGCAACTACAACTGACAGTCCATATGGGGGGCATGCATGTTTTACAAACAGCCCTTGTTAAACGAGTTTCCCATTTTATAACACATTTAATCTGAACCATTATTGAACTGTTCGTTGATTATCAAATAGTAATACGCGTTTTGTATGAATGTAAACGAGGAAATACATTTTTAGCTGGACTATTATATATGAAACATATATATATAGTTGAGCTGTCCTACTCACCCCGGCGTCGGCGTGAGCGTGAGCGTTGGAATGTTAAAGTTTGCGTACCACCTGGAATATTTTCTATGTCCCTTGACATATTGCTTTTATATTTTGCATTCTTCTTTGCCTACATGACCCCAATCTACAAACAAGAGCAGACAACTGTATCAAGCATTTTGTAAGAATAATGGCCCTTTTTCTCTTAGAATATGCATATTCTTGATAAATGTATGTTAAAGAGTGCGTACCACCTCAACTATTGTCTATGTCCCTTGACATATTGCTTTCATATTTACTTTTTTACCAACATGACCCCAATCTATAAACAAGAGCAGACAACTGTAACAAGCATTTTGTAAGAATTATTGCCCTTTTCCCACTTAGAACATGCATATTATTGATTGCGTGCTACCTCAAATATTTTTATGTCCCTTGACATATTGCTTTCATATTTTGCATACTTCCTAACAAACATGACCCCGAATAATAATTAAGAGCAGACAACTGTATCAAGCATTTTGTAAGAATTATGTTTCTTTTTATTACTTAGAAAATTGAAAATTTGGTTAAGTTTTGTGTTTAGGTCCACTTTATTCCTAAAGTATCAAAGCTTTTGCTTTCGTACTTGCAACACTTACTAACTATAATAAGGGGACTGTGCAGGCAAAATTATGTAACATTGATTTGCATTTTGACAGAATTATGGCCCCTTTTATATTTAAAAAATTTAAAATTTGGGTCAGTTTTGTGTTTTGGTTATCTTTACTCCTAAAGTATCATAGCTATTGCTTTCAGAATTGGAATACTCGCTAATCATCATAAGGGGACTGAACAGGAAAAGTTGCATAACTCTGGTTGGCATTTTGACGGAATGATGGCCCTTTTTGACTTAGTAATTTTGATTATTTGGTTAAATTTTGTGTTTAGATCCACTTTATTTCTAAAGTATCAAGGCTTTTTCTTTTTAAACTTCAAAAACTTTCTTATTATCATGAGGGTACTGTACCTGACAAGTTAAATTTGACATTGACCTTTGAATTACCTTGACTCTTAAGGTCAAATTATTAAATTTTGCTAAAATTGCCATAACTTCTTTATTTATGATCAGATTTGATTCATACTTTGATAAAACAACACTTACCTTACATACCACAATGGACTCCACTCAAACCATCACCCACGCCCCACCCCAGAATCCCCCCTCAATAAATGACCACCCGCCCACATTATTCTCCCCTCTCCACCCCCACCCCAACCCACTCCCACCTAAAAAGAATTTTTTGTTCCCCCGGATTGAATGAAGGGGGTATATTGTTTTTGGACTGTGTCTGTCATTGTATGTGTGTGTCCCAAAACTTAAACCCTGGTCATACATTTTGCAATATTGAAGATAGCAACTTGATATTTGGCTTGCATGTGTATCTCATGGAGCTGCACATTTTGAGTGGTGAAAGGTCAAGGTCATCCTTCAAGGTCAAAGGTCAAATATATGGCTTCAAAGCGCAGAAGGGGGGAATGTGTTTCACAAACACAGCTCTTGTCTTTTTAAACATGGTACAAAAAAATTATTTATTTTTATTATTGTATTTTTGGAATACTGTCTAACCATCCCAACAATTTTTTATTTTTATATAACTCAGAAATATAATTGCAATAATTAATCATATTCTGTCTAAAAATTAGGTTTTCATGAACTGTGGACAAGAATCATATTGTCAGTTTTTGGAAATATGGGCATTCAGCAACTACAAACGTTAGCATTATAACTCACGTAACTTATTATTATTGGCGTCGCTCTGGAGAGCGGCGACTAGTATGTAATGCATTTTTTTATCGCTTATGGGAGGAGCAGTTATTGTACGGATCAATGTATATATTTTCGTTTTAAGAATACCTTGCATAGTGGTGATTGTTTGTGTAAATTAGTGTGCCTATTATATTTATTACATTTATTGCCAATAATGCACATTTAATTCTTTTGATTAATAGCTAAACACAGGGACTGGGCACTAATAAAAGATCACAGGGACTGGGCAAATACGCGAACCGGTGAAACTTAAAATGAATAGTCAAAACATTTTTGTCTGAAACTTTCATCAGTCGGTGTGGTGTAGTTGATGAGGTGTCTACCTAGCAATCGGGAGTTGGTGGGTTCGATTCCCAGGCGGGGAGCATTTTTTTATTTATTGTTTATTTTATTTATATAATATATATAATTTTAAATACAATTTGATAATACTGCGTTTTAATGCGACCTCAATACAACGTTGCACATTTTTATTAAAATTAATGGATGCCGCGTGGTGACAACGTTAATTAAAATTTCTTACATCTCTTAAATATAGTATAAAAAAATACACGTGTTTTTACATTAACAAATAAATGCAAATAACACATCTATTTTGCATGTATTTTTGTTGTTGTTTATGGTTGTCTATCATAGGCCCTTAGTACTATCCCTACCACATATAGAGCGTGAAGCGCGACACGTATTCTTGATTGTAACAATGAGTTGTGATAAAGGAAGCAGCCGCTTATCAAGCAGGCGCTGTGTCCCAGCAACCCGTTTCCGTAGATTCAAGCACTCCTCGGAGATTTTTTTAAGAACCACATATAGGGCGAGAAGCGCGACACGTATTACTATCCAGGTGGTATGGACCCTTTGGTATGGACTTTTTTAGGTGGCACTATCAATGCGCATTTTGTGAGATGAAGCAGATTTTTTAAAAACCTACACAGTTATGTTCCTTTAATGAAAATTGCACACGGATGCCAGATAAAAAGGAAACCAATGTTAATAAAATGAACTATGGAATATTTGGGGGTTACAACACAACATCATATATAATGGTTATTTGGGAGTTATAACACTACATCATAGATAATGGTTATTTAAGGGTTATAACACAAAATCATAGATAATGGTTATACCAGTATCGTTTTCTATTTTGATTAAAATAATCGGCTAATATATTAATATTTACAGTAGAAAAAAAATCGTTCCATGTAACTTCATTGAGTGCCTTTTACACTGAAATACCAGACACCCTTTGATGCTTTGCATCAATACTTATCTTTTTATCTTATTAGTTTGTTTTATGTCTTTACAAATGTTCAATAGATTGTGGAAAATTTACCTCCATCAATGTAAAACTTCTTTAAAACATAAGCGATCAATATGTTTCAATTATGGTCCTCTTCCAATTAGAATATGACTATATTACCTTGACCTTATTGCATATGAACAATTTAACCATGATGGCTTACGTTATACTTACAAGCACTTTGAATAGTCGAGCGCGCTGTCTTCTGACAAATCTTGTATATACGTATATTAGTAAAGTTTCAGCTTTATTTGTATCGTATTTATGCTTTATTAATAAAAAGTACGGTAACTGACTTTGTAGTTGGTTGTGATAATTCTGTCGCGTATTTTGACCTTTTAAATTTAACGTGGGCTTCTTATTTGTTAACTACAGCTGACAAAACTTTTACTATTCAAGTTTTTGTTTTAATCAATAATTTACCTTCTGCATGTAGGTGTGCTCCTGGCAAATAGTTATTGACTTATTTCGTTAATCGACATGTAAGAAATGATGCAGACTGATCTGCGGTAATTTATTTTAAAAAGCACATCTTAATGACTATAAATTTTTGAAAAGCAAAAGAAATTTGCATTAAAAATGGTTGATCTTTACAATACATGTTGCGTCTTATTTAGTTGTTAAAGCATTTAAAGGTAAATTTAAAGATTCATACTTTATCCACATTTGCGAAAAACAACTTTTTATCATTAAGGTCAATGTTTGTGGGTATAATAGGTGTATATACAATCATTTTGCTGTTAACATGCATGCGTTCTACTGCATTACACGATTCGATTGCTGCGGCATTTCCTGTGCTTTAAGTAGGCTGTTTGGCCGTTTAAGTTGTTGAAAGCAGTGATTTGATTCGTCGGTGTAGTTGTAGTGTGTTGTAAGCAGTGATTTTATTGGTCGTTGTAGTTGTAGCGTGTTGTTCGCAGTGATATGATTGGTCGTTGTAGTTGTAGTGTATTGTAAGCAGTGATTTGATTGGTCGTTGTAGTTAAAGTGTGTTGTTAGAAGTGATATGAACATCGCTTAAACATTTCACCAGCGTCCGTTGTCTACAAACAACAGCGAGCGTTTAATCTGGCATAAGTAAATTATGAAGTATTTTATTGATTTGCCGCCTTAAGATGTAACATAAACACGAATGCACATCCGGTTTACGCGCTGCAGTCCCCTAGTTTCGCCACGTGCAGGTCCCTGTGCATGCACCTCGCTTTCTCGTACTCGCAGCTGTCGAGAGAAGTGGACATCAAATATTAAGTTTGTGTGTTGAAGTGGTCAAATGTTAAATGCGTATTTAGTTCTCTTCCAATTCATAACGTTGGAACTTTCAATGTATGTGGTTATTTGTTTACGTTCTTAATTATCTATAAATATAATGAAACTTTTGAAACATTGTCAGCAAATGAAGTCTTGTTAAGTTCGCTTCTCTTTAATGAACTGCAAGTGACGAATAGCCTCTATAATACAGGACAATACATTCCAGACATCATTTTGAAAAAGGTCAAGCGTCATGCGAAAAGAGTTCTAACGACCATATTTCAATGGACTTACAGATGTGAATGCTCATTAAAAAGTTATGGTATGTGATCCCTTACAGATGAACATATTCACTCACAAGTTCTAGTATGTTATCCCTTATATATGAACAGATTCACTCACAAGTTCTGGTATGTGATCCCGTCCGTGCCACAGATCTTTTCGTTCATGGCTGGCTCACATCCTCTGTGACCCAACACTACGCATTGGAAATCTAATACAAGCTGCGAAAACAAATGTTATATTTGTCAAATACATCTTTATTTAGGCGGCACATATGCTCTTAAGAAAGATTTATTCATTTTCAATGCATTCCGTTTGAAACGTTTGAAAGGTAATCTATATATATATCCCGTTCGATAACTAATATAATTGTGATCTCCATCCATCATGTAATAACGCATCAATTCGCTGAAATGGAACATGTAAATGTCAAACTGGCATGACGGAAACTTTAAATTTGTTTAAACAGAACTCAAAAAAAGAACAACAATGAAATTAATCAAGTGCTTGTTGAAGCAGCATCACATGAAAAAATCATTGACTTGTTCCTGTCTCTTCGCTTTGAAATGCGCATCTCGCTACCGTAAGTTACGTGTAATTCGAACATCAGTACCACCCACTGTTTGCAATTCGTACGTTGCTATTATGAACTTGTGCTCTTCGTAGCGTTCTACTTTAAAGTACGTACACCGTGTACCTCGTAACCGTGCACTACGTTTAATGTATACCTCGCTGCCATTCTAACTCACTACGGTGAAACTACGTCTAATTCTTTTTAGCCACCTAGATATCAGCACAGTTCTTATTTCGATAACGTGAACTACGTTCAGTTTGTATTTCGCTACCGTTAAATGTGTGCATTTCAAACCGTCCTACAGTGAAGTAAACTAAAATTAATCCGTACTTCGCTTTAAGGCAAAACATGTTTATCGTATATCGTTCACGTGTTATTGTCCCCTACCGGTTTCACTGGAGGGGACTTATGGTTTGCGCTCTGTCCGTCAGTCCATCTGTCCGTCCGTCAGTCCGTCAGTCAGTTACACTTTTCTGGATCCTGTAATAACTTAAAGATCTTAATATTTTTTCATGAAACTTGAAACATGGATAAATGGCAATATGGACATTATGCACGTCATTTAAGTTTGTTCCTCCGTCAAAAATTCTGGTTGCTATGGCAACAAATAGACTAGAAATACTGCTGAAAATTGTTGTTTTCTGGATCCTGCGATAACTTTAAAAGTTCTTAATATTTTTTCATTAAAATTGAAACATGGATAGATGGCAATATGGACATTATGCACGTTATTTCATTTTCTTCCTGCGTCAAAACTTCTGGTTGCTATGGCAACAAATATTTAAAAAAAAATCTGACAATGGTGGAATTTCTGACAATGGTGGAGCCGGTAGGGGACATATATTGCTTGGCAATAGTCTTGTTAATTCTTCACTTCAATTAACTAGTATATGTAATTGTACTTTGTTTGATTGCACCACATGTTATTCGTATCTTGCTACGTGTACGTTTTACTTCGCTACAGGTAACGATCTGAAATCAATTGACATACCTCGCTACCGTGATCATTTTTAATCAAGTGATATACACGAACTTCGCTACCGTGAACCATCTGTAATCAAGCGATATACACGTACCTCGCTACAGTTACCCATCGGTAATCAAGCGATATACACGTACCTCGCTACAGTTACCCATCTGTAATCAAGCGATATACACGTACCTCGCTACAGTTACCCATCTGTAATAAATTGGCAAACACGTACCTCGCTACCTTGAACCACCTGTAATCAATTGACATACACGTACCTTGCTACAGTGAACCATCGGTAATCAAGCGATATACTCGTACCTCGCTACAGTTAACCATGTGTAATCAATTGGCATACATGTACCTCGTTGCCGTGAACCATCTGTTATAAAGTGATATACACGTACCTCGTTACCGTTAACCATGTGTAATCAAGTGACATACACGTACCTCGATACAATTAACAATATGTAATCAAGTGACATACACGTATTTCGCCTTGGTGAACCAGATGTATTCAAATAACATACACGTAACTCGCTACAGTGAACCTGCTATACTTAAATGACATACACGTACCTCGCTACTGTAAACCAGCTGAAATTAATTAAAATACACGTAACTTGCCACCGTGAACCAGCTGTAATCAACTGACCTACACGTACCTCGCTTCCGTGCACAATCTGTTCAGGGCTTCTGGTCGTGGTACCGCCATCTCCGCATGGACCCATGTGCAACTGATTTACAGTGGCATCCTTGCAGTGAGCCTGTCCTAGTGCACACCTGAATATAAATGAGCCTCGCTATTTGAAAAGGGGATTTTATTCATTTGCGTTAAGTGTCGTCCCAGATAAGCCTGTGCAGTCATTACAGGCTTATAAGTGACGACACTATCCGCTTGTATTGTATCATTCTTTAAAGGAATACTTCTTGACGAAAATCCAGTTTGGGCGGAAAGTGGCGTCCCATATTAGTCTGTGCGGAGTGGCGTCCCTTATTAGTCTGTGCGGACTGCAAAGGCTAATCTGGATCGACATTTAACGATCAAGCAAGCATTAAATCACATTTTTTTTAGAGCGCGACTCAAATGTATAGCGATGAATCTTATACTTAGCTCTGATGTTGTGTTACGATTCACAGTTTTCGTCCATATACTGTGTCGGTACGTTATCTCAATCTCAATTTATAGAAACGTATTCGTTAACGTATAACAAACTTGTTTACTGTTTTGTAGTTATATTGCACAAAAATGTAAAACCAAACGAAACAAAATAAGTCTTTACTTTCTTGTTTCAATATTTTTATGCAATGTTATGTAATCATTAATCCTTTTACACTCCCCATAAGTGGCCTTTCAAAAGTAAAATAATAAGTTCATATAAATATGTATATTTCACAGTGTAGTGTACATGTTTGTGTATGTGATGAGGTCCGTTCCACATCTGGGCTCGGCGATGTGAATGCTGCAGTTTTCATTGGCCAGGATACCGCAGTACCAAGTGGAGTCGCCGCCGTTGAAATTCTGCGCATTCGCAACTGCAATGACGCGAACATCAGTGTTACTTTCTTTACTTTAATCCCTAAGTACTGGAACCTTGTTACTAGCACCGAAATACCAGACGTCCTTTTGATACAAGATTTCCGAGGATAGAAGGATAACCTACCAACTAGAAACATAAGTTATTACGACACTTTTATGATAAACGTATATCATTAACAAATAATGAAAAATACTCCAGTCAATGATTAGTTTAATACAAAATATTATTCTACAATATGTTTTCCGATGAACCTAATATAAACATATAAAGATATTTCAACATGTATTTAAAAATTGCTAAAAAGAGAGAATAAAGTAGTCATACCACAAATCTTGATGTAATGAGAACTTCTGATTTCATAAACATTGTCTATAAGAAATCAGGATCATGAAAATCATAATCAAAATCTTCATAATAAATGAACAAAGTTCTCACGTATGTATATTCATGTTGAAAAATTACTGTGGTCAGTATATCTCTCTCTTTCCAGATCAGACTTTAATATCATACAAGCATAATTCAAATCATGTTTGATCAGTTCATTTCTTTAATACGAAACTCTAAAGAACAGTTTACCGATCATATTGTACGTTTGCATTATTTTTCAGCCTAAATAATTACAATTAACACATCATTCACCTGTTGCGCATAAAAGAACCATCCAATGAACGCGCATGATTGCAAGGTTAATAGTTCTGAACTGATGATCAACAAACACGCCTATTTTACTGCTTAATATTGGAATAATGAAACGTCGGGCTGTTGCTTACTGATCGACATCGAATGTTCCGGAATTTAGGACATCACAGATAACACCGTTCTTACGTACAAAAGCCATTAAGTAGTACAACGGTCACCTTTTATCTCCTGACAATATCAAGACATATTATCATATTGTGACCTCATAAAGATTGGCCCAACTTAGTTTAACCAATATGTTCCCAAAGAGTATTTGATTAAATTGTAATAGGAAGTCTTGTACATACAGACACAAACATATTTACTATTTTTGTTTAATTAATAACACCAATCTAACCCGGATCGACTATCGCAATACACTTTTTTTGTACATAACAGAGCCATATGCAAATACATAATATTTTCCTGCGTATGCAGTTGTTGGTATATCAAATACCCACAACACGAGCCGGGACCGCTCCTTGATCTCAGTCGGTGGTCCACTTAAGAAAATCCATGTTTTTACCGGGATAGAGCGTAAAACATCATCAACTATGATTTCAGTTAGTTTCAAAATACAGAGTAGCTGGTCGTTACAGCTATGAGAATTCTTATTCCAAACAATATATAAGACTATAAATAAGACTAAAAACCTTCTCACGGGTCCTTATTTAATGCGCTGTCGCGCGAAGGGAACTCGTTAATTTCTCAAATGATAAAATGCATGTATCAAACGACCAAACATTTTTTTTTGCATTTGTAGCCATTAGATGCCATTGACACTCATTTTTATCACTAATTGCAACGACAAACTTTATAAAATGACAGAAAAAAACGAAGAAAAAGTAGGAGCAGATAGTTATTTGTTATGATGTCGTTGTCCTATCTATCTCCGCGTTGGACTTTAACACAGAGACACAAGACAGTCATCTTATCAGTCAAATAACCTATATGGAACACGTTGGTGGTTGAAATCGCTACTTCGTGACTTGGTGAGATCACGATTTACTGGTCTTAATAAATAGGACTACAAAATCGTCAGTGTCAGAAATCACTGCTCCTCAATATGTTGCGTATCGTATGTCTCTGCGTTATTTTGGGTAGGTTTTTACTTTATTTTATTTCTTTAGTTTGCACATGCAATTAAGTCGTGCTCTGTGAAAATTGGTTTAAATGCATGTACGTAAAGTGTGGTCCCAGATGAGCTTGTGCAGTCCGCACAGGCAAATCAGGGATGACACTTTCCGCTTTATGATACTTTTCGCTTAAAGAAAGTCTCTTCTTAGCATAAATCAAATTAAGGCGGAAAGTGTCGTCCCTGATAAGCCTGTGCAGATTGAACATGCTAATATGCGACAATATTTTGCGCACAAGCATTAAACCCCCTTTTCACAGAGCGGCTCATTTATATTTAATGTTCTTCAAGATGGTCACTCATTGCTATAATACAAGCATACACATTTTGTTCGACACATGTTCATAAATGCGATTAGTAGTTTTTAGACGATTTGACAATTGAGAATATTGAATATTAAAGAGACATATATGATTCATTTATATCTAGTTTTCTCGTTCAAATTTTAAATAGTTTATTTACGAAGGATAATGAGTATTCTGATGATAATTATTATGGCGATGAGAATTTCTCTTGGCCCTTGCTGATAAACCCGACGTGGACAAACAATTGTTTACTGTTAAGGACAACTGTTTAGGCATATTGCTGACTTTTCACGACATCGGCAACAATTGAGAGTCAATATTTACGCCTGTTTAGACATCGCCCTTTCTGCGAAGCCCGAGATCGGCAGCCCACACTGTGTCAGCGTGCTCGCCACTGACTGCTCCACGTACAGTCCCGAGCCCGTCTGTGCGTTTGATGGACAAACACATGTGACCTACCAAAACAGGTACTGTAACTATGCTCAAAAATAATCATAAAGGGGCCGTGTTTGTATTAACAGAGTAGCTTTGAATTATTATTAACCTTTAAGCTGTGTTTTTTAATTGTTAAACTTAACTTGTAATATACATTTCAGCTGTGAGTTTGCAAAGGGCATCTGCACCCATCACGGACACAGCCTTCACGCCGTGCACGAGGGACCATGTGACCCCGCCACGGACACGCCTTAAATTGAGAGACCTTTCTGACAAATGAAATGAATGAAACACACGATAAATCTGTTGTATTAATGTTAGTCTAACAAAAACGACATTCAACAATATGCAATTTGATTGTTGATGAAAATCCTAAGTTTTAA
Organism: Dreissena polymorpha; assembly: GCF_020536995.1. Lineage (NCBI taxonomy): Eukaryota > Metazoa > Mollusca > Bivalvia > Myida > Dreissenidae > Dreissena > Dreissena polymorpha. The sequence continues at coordinate 126,965,400 of NC_068359.1, read as the reverse complement.
ATACACATCCGTTATCAAAAGAATTTATTTTCTTATTTGTGTAGCTCGCCAACATTTTGAAATCTATCAGAACATAGTTTAAAAGAGTCCTATGCCCATTTTTATTCAAGCAAGTGTATCTTACAAAAAGTTATCAGTTAAGTGGTGGTATTTTTATTTATCCACTTCAAGTTATTATTTATACTGAAACATGTCCTTTTGTAAATATTCGTGAATAAAATTAAGTTTAAAGTCTTAAATCAGGGGTTAAACGTTAAAAATGCCGTTTCTTTCTTCAAATGGGGCTCTGTATAAAATGAAAAAAAAAAACGCACAAACAAATTACTAGGTGGGTGGTAAAAATAAACAAGAGCACCGCCTTGCGGGTGCAGACCGCTCATCTATTTTTCTTTTTAAAGGTGTAGGGACCTATCTCAATTTCAATCACAAAGGATGGAGGGGTGGAGTGGAGAGGGGTGTATAGTGTAAAAAGGGCACATAATTCTGTCAAAATGCCAGTCAGAGCTACATAACTTTGCCTGCACAGTCCCCTTACGATAGTTAGTAAGTGTTGCAAGTATGAACGCAATGGCTTTGATACTTTAGGAAAAAAGTGGACCTTAACACAAAACTTAACCAAATTGTCAATTTTTTAAGTATAAAAAGGGCACAAAATTCCGTCAAAATGCCAGTCAGAGTTACATAACTTTGCCTGCACAGTCCCCTTACGATAGTTAGTAAGTGTTGCAAGTATGAAAGCAATGGCTTTGATACTTGAGGGAAAAAGTGGACCTTAACACAAAACTTAACCAATTTTTCAATTTAATAAGTATAAAAAGGGCACATTATTCTGTCAAAATGCAAGCCAGAGTTATCTAACTTTGCCTCCCCAGCCCCTTACGATAGTAAGTTTGTGTACCAAGTTTAAATGCAATAGCATTGATACTTTATGAGAAAAGTGTACCTTAACGCAAAACTTAACCGGACGCCGAAACCGACGCCCACGCCGACACCGACACCGACGCCAAGGTGATGACAATAGCTCTTTTTTTTTCAAAAAATAGATGAGCTAAAAATCGCATTAAATAACAATAACATTTTCAAACATTAAAACGTCAAGATTATTTCACCAAACAATTATTGATCACTTTTTTCAAAGTAAGTAACACGGACAAAATTAAGAGCTATTAAAAGACTAGTGTTCTTCTTTTCTTCTTGATATTATGACAACAAAGACATATTTGAAGTCGATTATTAGTAGTAGTTTTACAGTATATGTAAACGTTCAGCTTGTAAAAAAATATTTAGCAACAGTGAACTTGTACTTAACTAAATAGGCTCCCAAATGCAACCGCATACTATATTTACATAAGCTCAAGCTATGAGTTGACACACGTAAATGCCTACCTGAATTTTCCCAACGACATATTCCTAAACGTACGATAATAAGCAAACTTCTGTTGAATTGGAGCTGATAACTATATACCTGGGTCTGTGATCTGACATGATGATGACAAAATGAAATTTGAACTAAATATATGCCGTAGTTGCATAGATACATGTCTGTTCAATGCAAACTTAAAACTGTAATTTAACTCTTACCGAAACATGAAACGGAATTTTATAAGAACAAACGGTAATAATCCTGCTAAGCTGGTCACATATGAACACATATGTTAACGTTAATCATCTGTAGATAATATAGAGACTTGGAGTAGCTGCACGCAAACATTAACGGGATTTGTTCACGTTTAAAAGGGACACAGTTCTACGTAATTGCATGTCAGCGTTATAGACCTTGGCCAGTGACCACACACACGCAATGAACCAGAACACATACCGGGCACTTGCCGTTTAAAATAAATGTCTGTAGTTGAAACAGTGACATGGAGATGTTTTCAGTTTTCCTTAACACGAGCAATACGCGGGCGCGGGCATTCGGATTAGTAGTTTTGCCTGGATAATTCGCTGAATAGTAAAGTTAACAACACATTCACAATAAGCAAGAACGTGTGTAACGATAGACAAATGTTATTGACTAATTTTATAAACAGTTTATTCTGTATGCATCGATGCAGACAGCAGTGATGCCAATCGAGTAATTCTTCACCTGATTAATTGTGATACATAATATACACAATGCTATACACAAAAGAATATTAAAGACATGAAAATACTTTGTCCATTTGTCTTGATCTTAGTTTATTGGTGTTATTTTTGTTTTAACGAAGCACAGTCAAGCAAAATACAAAAGGCATAATATAAGCCTTATATGCCTACAAATAAACAATTCTGGCAAAATAAAACAAAATAATTTGAATTTTCGATGGAAAAGTTTAAATGTTGGGACTCGAACCTGTCACAACACGATTCGCCATCATCTCGAATGTAGTTACAACAAATGTTCCTGTATTTTATATAGTGCTAATATATCAAACATAAATCGTTACTTTTCTACCAGTTACACGATATACATCATAAAGAGATCACTTAAACGTGTCGAGAATATAAATAGCGCATTCAACAACCGTGAACTTATTCATGAGTTGAAAGTTGACAAAAACGTCTAATACAAATCTCGATAATTTTAAATCCTTTTAAAATCACATACCAGATAAACGGTTGTTATTTGAATTAAAATGGCATTTGATAAAACGGATCATCGCAATGCGACAACGCGATAGTACGATAGCGACAATGCGATAGAACGATGACGACAATGCGACAACTCGATGGCGACAAAGCGATAGTACGATGGCGACAATGCGATAGTGCGATAATACGATGACGACAGTGCGACAAAACGATGGCGACAGTGCGATAGTACGATGGCGACAATACGACAGTGCGACAATACGATGGCGACAATGCGACAATACGATGGCGACAATGCGATAATACGATGACGACAGTGCGGCAATACGATGGCGACCGTGCGATAGTTCGATGGCGACAATGCGACAATGCAATAGTGCGATTGTACGATGCCGACAGCGCGACAATACGATGGCGACGATGCGATAGTACGATAGCCACAATGCGATGATACGATGACGACATTACTATATGACTAACGGATTGTCGCCATCGTACTATCGCATTGTCGAATTGTCGCTATCGCATTGTCGCCATCGTACTATCGCGTTGTCGCATTGTCGTCATCGTACTATCGCATTCTCGCCATCGTACTATCGCACTGTCGCCATCGTTCTATTGCACTATCACATTGGCGCCCTCTGAATTTTAATGTGTAACAACGGTGGCTCTAAAGGTATTTTGTACGCAATAGACTGATTACGGAATTCGCTCGAGTGCAGAAAACCCCACTTATCACCCCGGTAAAAACAACGCCGGTCCATTATATCAACCAATGATAGCTTCATGTAAAAACTAGCGGTTGATACGGTGTGTGTTTTTGAAAGGATTATAAACGCACACACAGCCTATTCCTTTTCTGATCAAAGGGAGAAAAACGGAAAAACTCAATACCACTTTACGAAGTGATTAATAGACCCATATTTTCATTATGTAAAGCAAAACAAATGTTAAAAGGAAAATGTTTTATTGTAATATGCATAATAAAGATGGAATGGAAATAAATTAAATGAAGCATTTATTTTTTTGCGAAAATTTTATAATGAAAATGAATGTAATTGCTTGAACACGCAGTTTTCTTTCCAAACGTTTAAATCACACTTTCATATCCGTATCATGCGAAAATGGGTCTTATGGTCCTCCGGTAAGCGTAGCTCAAACCCAGCCTGTGCATTTGCGTAGTCTGGTCAGAGGCGATGCTTTCCGCTATGAAATCACTCCAGGTTTCATGGTGTCATTATGTATCTCCTGACCAGACTAAGACATGCGCAGGCTGGGTGGGCTATAGCTATGATGGGCGCATATGGCATAAGACCCATTTCCGCACGACGCGGGTCTTTTTAAATCTCATTGCGAGTGTAAATGGTATATTTTAGCACAATGCAGTTCGATATAAAATTGAACTCAAAAAAGCAAATACAGCACACTGACAAATAAGGGTAGCCTATTCAGGCCTTCAGGAACGATTTTCAGACCTGCTGACCGAGTACGATAAACATTTGTGGTAGATAATTAAACGTGATACTGTACTATTTCAGTAGTGTTTTTTCACATATTGAAATCAAAACTGTGTTTATCGATAGTCAATTACTGTGAAACCATTATTAATCGTCAGGCATTAATTTTCATAAATTTCGTCAGTCGACCGATCGGCGAATTTAAGACCCTAACGAACACTCATGCTCTATGTTTGAACAAAAACAAACACTAAGTTGAACAATATTTTAAAACTTTACCGCAGACATGAGGCATTAAATTCCAACATAATCCATGCACACATTCACTGCTGTTTCGTAATCAAGATTAATCCGGTTTTGACAGAAAGGGATGTAGATTACACAAGGTACTTAACTGGCACGTTACACTTCTTTAAAACGCGCGTGCAGTACAGCTGTATCGAATACGTTGAGTTCGTTTATGAAGAATGGTAATGAATTAGCGCTAATTGTTTATAACTTTATTACCCAATAGTTGCATTGTGTTTTTCAGGGGTGTTGCATATTAGCCATCACGCAGCGAATGCCGATGAAAGACAATAAACCAAATGAAAAGATTACGATGTGTGATTAACATGCGTGTTTATCACAAATTAATAAAGAATATTTTAATTGTTGTTCGTTGTTTGATTGTTTGCGTTTAACCACACTTATAACTATTTTATATGTATCAATTTATTTATTTTTAAATTATTGACATTTTTTATTTATATACCGGTAGTTTACTTTTTAAGAACAAACACACACATAGAGTTTATAATTTTAATGTTGATATCAGAATAAAAAAGCACTTTTTTCAATTATAATAATAGAATAAGACTAATTGGCAATTGGCTTCGTTGTTACAAACACTCGTTAACGGTTATTCGATCCCACTTGTACGCTAATCATAACAATGAACGTGTGAATGGCATACATTAAAAGGGTCCATTACTGTCCCTTGATAACAAAAGACTAGTTAATTGGCATGTGACAAACAGGCCCCACCTCCTGCAGTGATTCTTAAGTGTGTTCCCGCATATGTATTACACACAAATCGGATATTGACTGACGCATTTTTTTTAAAATTCAAAATCAGAAATCGGCGAATTTAAGTGCTGACGAAATCGTCATTTTTATAAAAATGACGAAATGTTGTGCTGTCGAAAATAAATGGTTTCACAGTATGTCTTTCCCTAAAGATTTAGTGCCCGAGTAAAGACCCTGAAATTCTGCGAGATTGATTTTAACGCGTATTTGTAACTGGTCCACAATTTGTGTCGTTTGAACATTCAGAAGGTAGTCTGAAATTCCATACATTGAACAGTGTTACATTCTTTACGCTGTGCACAGACACAGTGATGCAGCCAAAGTTCAGGGAATTTCTCTCGAATCAGCCAATAACATATTCGAATGTATTAATTCGTGCCTGCTGGCATTATGAATAGGTCATTTAAGGTGAAAAGCTGGGTAAAACAGCTATGCCGGAAAAGCGCATGAGTGTTCTATACCGATTTTAAAGTCAGAGACTGGTTGACACCGTGTGAACTACTAGGGTAACAAGTAATGCATTCACAACAAAGTACGGGTCAACAGCGCTGTCTTTATGACTACCTAATTCGTGAGTAAAAAGTACTACTCACAGATTTATTTTTATTGTATTTTCATCAATTATCTTAATCTTTATTTTGAATTGAATATGGGTTCAAATGTTATGAAAAGAAAATGTCCATCATGAAATTATATTCTTAGTGGGATAGGTATTCTGCATTCCCACAATATTTATTTAATATAATGGTGATCGCAAATTTTATTTTATATTAACTGGTTCTCATTATACCTTTTTCATAATATTGTTAATGCTTCAGAACGTCTAAAAAGAGACATGTTGTTGTTATTTTATTTAAATTATCTCTATAACAAAAATATGATGATAAACAGTGCACACACATCTCAACCTGTGCGTTAAGACACACTCTTTATAAAATCTAAATGGGTTTGTTCATTTTAAACTTGCGATAACAAATGCTATAAGATAATTTTGAAATGAGTTGCGCCTAAGATTATGAAATAGCGAACAATTTAAGTGCCTTTGGCACTTTGATTTGTTTAAAGGAAATCTCATCTTAGCGAAATCCGGTTTAGGCGGAAAGTGTCGTCCCTGACTGGCCTATGCGAACTGCACAGGCCAGGGCCAAAACACCCTTTTTGGGGAAGGGGCCTCAGCCTTTTTTTAGGGGAAAAATAGCGCGATTTTTTCTTATTTGGGGAAAATAAGAAATTTGTATTTCATTTGGAGTTGATACATGAAATAAATTGTATTGGGTGGCCACAAAGTTAGGAAGGTTAAATATTAGGGGAAAAGAAGGTTAAATAATAGGGGAAAAGAAACTAAACCGACTGTGGATTTAGATTGCATGGTTACAGTACCATTGTCAGCCTGACATGTCTGATTGGCATCAATAGTTTGAACCGGGGTCGGGGAAGTGACAACGCAGTCTGTCTCTGTGCCAACCTTGGCATGATTCGACGTACTACTATGCATGTATGAGTACTATTAAGATAGGGGCTACTCACACTCGTGACAGTGACTTTCTTGAAAAATCCTGTGATACTTTAAGTATTTCGTGCGTCGGAAACTTTAAGTTTCTTGGTGTAATGAGTCCAGTTATGGAACATTTTTGTTTACTTCCGTGAACTTGGTTGTAAAGCCTTTGTATGAAACATGTATGTCGCAAAATTAAAGCAAGCTGTAAAAATAAGAGCAAATCAAACGCGTGAAAATTTCGCCGTAAACGCACTAAAAGGAATAACTTACCTGGTATTTCTTAGTTGATACAATAATATTCCAATTATATTCCAAAAATATCCACATGACTGAATATATTTTTAAGTCGCAATAGCGTTTTAATGTAATATATTTATAGCTTTTGAATTCGGCTCGTTTCGTCATTCGACGATTGGTCACGAATGACAAAATTACGTCATGTTTTGCGAGGTAAGCACAACTAAATCGATCAATACGCATACCCCTCTAGGAGAATAATACGGGAGGTAATGAAAGGCATATTCAACCAATACGAATACCCCTCTAGGAGACTTTTTGACGATGCTGGAACAGCAGCGTCCAAGGTTTGATAATCACCTAAAAAAATTCGCAATGGCCATCTATGTAAAAGACCGAGCCACTCCGATTGAGATAACTCGATTTTTCAGTTACTTCCCTTGGGCATACGCCACTGCGTAGGAGATTGCTCGTTGATTCTCCTAGCAGAGTTGTCGTTCGTGTTTCAACATTCAACAATGGCCGTCCCCATGAGAGTCTCGATTCAAAACTTTCTTACTGCATAAATTGGCTTGTTTCGCTATTTAGAAGCTGTCATTTATGATATATGAAATATTTATTCACTAAATCTCCGCTAATGATAACAATGGATGGATTTCGAAGGATATATTCGATGTGAATGGATCACTTTCTTTCGCCCATGAGAGACTTGATAACACTCGTGTCAAACTTTCTTACAGCTTAAATTGGCTTGTTTCGCTATTTAGTAATGCAACAATAAATGGAATTCGAAGGATATATTCAATGTGAAATGAAGCACTTTCTGGATCTCGACAGATTGACAAGGCAAAACTGGCATATTGTTTTTGCTTTGTCTGTTGGTTTATTTTTTTGTTGATTTGCGTCAAACTCGAACATTTGCCATAACATTTGGAATATTCAAAATAGCAACGTCATATTTGGCATGCATGTGTATCACATGGAGCTGCACATTTTTTTGTGATCAAATGTCAAGGTCAAGGATCAAATATATGGAGGGGGACATAGTTATTCACAAACACATATTGTTACTTATAGCACCTTTTTTGGTTATTTACAAACAACTGTGTCATTAATTTCTTAAAATTTTCTTGTGATTCTAAAATATGCACTTGTTATTTGTGAGCGAAGCATTGGTACATTGATAAGTTTATGATTGAAATCTGTACGTATTGGCTGTTTTCAGGGAAAACAGGGCTTTATGCTGCATTAAAAGTGTGTGATGTGAGCAAAATTGTTTCTCAATAAATTCTGTAGGTTGAGATCAAACAGTTAGAATCTATATTATGTTTGTGTTATAATGTACTTAAATATTATTAAATGCCAGTTTTATTTTTCATTTTTAGGAAGAAGGTGTGAGAACAGTGGATGTTAAAGGATCACAAGTAAATGTTAAAAAGATAGAAATTAGAGACGGAACTGGAAGTGCCAAGGTGTCCCTGTGGCGTGAACAATCACAAAAAGACTTCCACACTGGGCAATATGTAAGAATCACAGATGTGGTTATCAACCACTTCAAGGGGGAAACATCCTTGCAAACAACTAGTAGGTCGAACATGGAGGTAATACTAACTTTTTTGGTATATTATAGTTATACCCCCCCATTACCAATGGTGATGGGGCCTATATAGGAGTCACTTTGTCAATCTCTCCCGAAAATTTCAACCGATAATCACCAAACTTGGTCAGAAGTTTTATTTAGATGATGTCTAGGTCAAGTTTGAATATGAGTCATGCAGGGTGAAAAACTAGGTAACTGGGTCACTTAGTGCAATTTTATCCGAAAGTTTGCTAGGACCATAACTGTGTCATTTATCATTAGATTTAAAATGATTTGGTACATTTTTTCACCATCATGGAACGGTGTATCAAGGGAAAGAATTACTTCGATATCGCCAAGGTCAAAGGTCAAAATGCCCATATATCTTAGCTTGTCCAGGCCATAACTTTGTCATTTACTGTGAGACTTCAAAATCATTTGGCACTTTCATTCCTCATTCTAGGACGATGTGTCATGAGAAGATTTACGTCGATACCTCCAAAGTCAAGGCCACATTTTGAGTTCAAAGGTCCGGGCCATAACCTTGTCATTTATTGTGAGACTTAAAATCATTTGGCACATTTGATCACCATCATTTGACAGTGTGTAACGGGAAAAAAATACGTCGATATCTCCAAAGTCAAGGTTACACTTTGAGTTTAAAGGTAAAAAATGTCCATAAACGAGCTTGTTTGGGCCATAACTATGTCATTCTCTGTGACATTTTAAAATGACTGTACATTATTTTTGTTCACAGTCATTGGAGGGCATGTCATGCAAAAGAATTCAAAGGTCAAAATGGCCATAAATGGGCATATTAATTCTTTAAATAAGCTTCTCTTGCACGGCCCTCTATCTTATCTGCAGCCGCAGTCCCCCACCTGAAAAGTACATTTTCCCCCCATTTACTTTTTTTTTCAAGATGTGTCTCATGATTACTGTACATGTGTAATAATGAGAGAGTAAGTAAAAACAATCCCCCTAAATGGAAACGCAGCAAAAATTCCCCTCATGAGGGTAGCAACCCGCTTCCCCTAAAATGGATTGAAGGCCCTGAGTCTTGTTTTGTGAAGACAGCATGCAAAATATTCGGTGTCAATGCAGCATGTGGGGGTATACGTCAAGTCTGTGACAAAACTCTAGTTTTTGTTGCACACCTGGGCCTATTTCTTTCCATTGTGGCAAAGAGGTTGCCAGTCAATACAGAGTTCCAACACAGTTAAACCCTGCATGATAGTAAGAGGTTACTGAATCAGTTTAAAGCATTGGAGTCTGTGCATCTTAAACACAGTGCCCAGACAATATGTTAATCTTTGGACATTACAACGTTACTACCAGATTTTAAAAAAGAATTCTTAACTCTGAAATTTTATTCTTAACGTAACTACTAAGTTTTGGGAAATAATTCTTAACTTTTCTAAATGACCTAAAAATAAATAATGATGGTTATTTTCATGCAAAAAATAAAAAATAAAAATAAAACATACTAGCAACTTTATTTATACGAGTTCAACAGTGTCTATTCAGTATTATACAATTTTATTTTTCAAATACCTTCATATGCCCAAACTGTGCTTAGATTGCATGCCTTTGACGAATTTGTACATATTTCATCATTAAAACAGGTCTCTCCTTCAATCTTTTCAACAATTAACCACGGGTCCCTCCCACTCCTTCAATGTTTTTTATGTCCCCCACTATAGTAGTGGAAGACATATTGTTTTTGCCCTGTCTGTTGGTTTGTTGGTTGGTTGGTCTGTTGGTTGGTTTGCGCCAATTTTAACATTTGCAATAACTTTTGCAATATTGAAGATAGAAACTTGATATTTGGCATGCATTTTTATCTCATGGAGCTGCACATTTTGAGTGGTGAAAGGTTAAGGTCATCCTTCAAGGTGAAAGGTCAAATATATGGATCAAAATCGCTCATTTAATGTACACTTTTGAAGTATTTCAATATTGAAGATAGCAACTTGATATTTGGCATGCATGTGTATCTCATGGAGCTGCACATTTTGAGTGGTGAAAGTTTAAGGTCAGAGGTCAAAATTATGTGGAAAAATCGCTCATTTTATGAGTATTTTTGCAATATTAAAGATAGCAACTTGATATTTGGCATGCATGTGTATCTCATGGAGCTGCATATTTCGAGTGGTGAAAGGTCAAGGTCATCCTTCAAGGTCAGAGGTCAAATATATGTGGCCCAAATCGCTTATTTTATGAATACTTTTGCAACATTGAAGATAGCAACTTGATATTTGGCATGCATGTGTACTCATGGAGCTGCACATTTTGAGTGGTGAAAGGTCAAGATCATCCTTCAAGGTCAAATATATGGGTCAAAATTGCTCATGTAATGTCACTTCTGCAATATTGAAACTAGCAATTTTATATTTTAAATGCACGTGTATCTCAAAGAGCTGCACATTTTGAGTAGTGAAGAGTCAAGGTCAAGGTCATCCTTCAAGGTCAAACGTCATATAGGGGGACATTGTGTTTCACAAACACATCTTGTTTTGTTTAAATTTGAACCCGTAATGTCGCGTTTTGTTTTTAGCTTTTCCGACTGTGTCGGCAACTGAACATATAACATGGTATAAAATCTTTTCAATAATGTCTTTATTAACATTCAACTTGTGCTTTTATTTGCGTACAATATGTTAAAAACGTGTTTTTGCACGCTTTGCAGTTTTTTAGGACGCTCTCTGGGTGCCGCCATTGTTTTTTGACAGATAGACTGTACACGCTGCTTTTACTGGACAAAATGCGCTTTGTTAAACAAACCCGATAACCATTCTATGTAAGCACCAAAAAGATCTTTAATACGCGAAAATAACTGAATAAAAATCGATACGAACCAATGTAAAAATAATATTCGTAACTTGATTTTGTAATTCTAAATGGTACAACAAGATTTTAAAATAAATACGTAACGGACTTGAAAATAATTCGTAATTACGAAAATACAACCTTATCTGGAGCTCTGATGTCATATCATTTAACATGTGAAATGTGTGCTTTATCAGAGTATTAGTAAAGATGTTGATGTATGGTGCTAGTATTTCTGTGCTGTCTCTTGGTAAGAGAGGAGGATACATAGATTTCCTATTTTAGCTCACCTGAGCACAACGTGCTCATGGTGAGGTAATGTGATTGCCTTTTATCTATCGTGCGTTTTATGTCCTATCTTCGTGAAACTTGTTCAGAACATTTGTCCCATTGATACCTCGACTGAGTTTCAAACTGGGTCATGATGGGTCAAAAACTAGGTCATTAGGTAAAAACAAAGGAAAACCTTGTGAACACTGTACACGTCACATTTGATGCCCAATCTTCATGTTACTTTGTCAAAATGTTTGTCTAAATGATATGTTGGTTGAGTTCAAAAATGGTGTTGATCCATTGAAAAACATGGCCACCAGTGGGCTAGGCAGAATTCCTTATATGGCTGTAGAGAAACCTTGTGAACAGTCTAGAAGTCACAATTTCTGCCCAATCACCATGAAACTTGGTCAAAACATTGGTTTCATTGATATCTCGGACGAGTTGGAAAATGGTCCATATGGTTGAAAAAAACATGACCGCCAGGGGGCGAGGCAGTTTTCTCTATATGTATATAGCGAAAACATGTGAACACTATAGAAGTCACATTTTTTTGTCCAATCTTCATGAAATTTGGACACAACTAATGTTTTCTGGATATAACGGTTGAGTTTGAAATGGTTCAAATATGTATATAAAAAAACATGGCCGCCAGGGGGGGTCATTTCCTTATATTTAAATTTATACAGTAAACAAAGTGAACAATCAAGAAGTCACATTTTTGCCTAATCATCATAGAAACAAATTCTTAACTTCGATTTTATAGATATCTCGTGCGAGTTCAAAAATGGTCATGATGGGTGGAAAACATGGCTGCCAATGATTGGGGCAGTTTTCTTTCTTTGTATCTAGTGAAAACGTGAACAGTCTAGAAGACACATTTTTTGTCCAATCTTCATGACATTTGGTCAGAACACTTGTTTCCTGGATACAACAGTTAAGTTCGAAAATGGCTTGAAGGAGTAAAATGCATGGCCGCCACGGAGGGGTGTGTTATTCCTTATATTTATTTGGTAACATTTTTGCCTAATCATCATGAAATTTTGTCAAAACATAAGTTATGTGGATGTCTCGGAAGAGTTTGAAAATGATCGTAATCAGTGCAAAAACATGGCCACCAGGGGACGAAGCACTTTTCTTTATATGTATATAGTAAAAACATGTGAACAGTGTAGAAAGCACAATTTTTGCATATCTTGGAAAAGTTAAAGAATGGTTCAGGTGTGTTAAAAAAAAACATTGCCTCCAGGTGGCCATTTGTTGTTTATTCTTCATGAAACTTGGTAAGAACATTTGTTAAATTGATATCTTGGGCTGCAAAGAACAGGTCTTTTTTTTACAGGTGAGCGACTTTTAGGCCTTCAGGCCATCTTGTTATTACTTTAGTAAGAGATAATAACTTGCCATATTCATGTTTATATGACCAAATGTAAAGCCCTGTTTTGACTTACAAATGTGTGCTTGCTTCTTTTGGGAAAAAGCATTTTTACATATGCTAAAAGGATTAGCATTGTCAAATCATATCACTACATCTCCTGTTACATTGTTTTTTTTATGTCCCCCACTATAGTAGTGGGGGGCATATTGTTTTTGCCCTGTCTGTTGGTTGGTTGGTCTGATGGTCTATTGGTTGGTTTACGCCAACTTTAACATTTGCAATAACTTTTGCAATATTGAAGATACCAAATTGATATTTGGCATGCATATGTATCTCATGGAACTGCACATTTTGAGTTGTGAAAGGTCACGGTCAAATGTCAAATATATGGGTCAAAATCGGTCATTTAATGTACACTTTTGCAATATTTCAATATTCAAGATAGCAACTTGATATTTGGCATGCATGTGTATCTCATAGAGCTGCACATTTTGAGTGGTGAAAGGTCAAGGTCGTCCTTCAAGGTCAGAGGTCAAATAAATGTGGCCAAAATCGCTCATTTTATGAGTACTTTTGCAATATTGAAGATAGCAACTTCATATTTGGCATGCATGTGTTTCTTAGGGAGCTGCACATTTTGAGTGGTGAAAGGTCAAGGTCATCCTTTACGGTCAGTGGTCAAATATATGTGGCCCAAATCGCTTGTTTTATGAATACTTTTGCAATATTGAAGATAGCAACTTGATATTTGGCATTCATGTGTATCTTATGGAGCTGCACATTTTAAGTAGTGAAAGGTCAAGGTCATCCTTCAAGGTCAAATATATGGGTCAAAATTGCTCATGTAATGTCACTTCTGCAATATTGAAGCTAGCAACTTTATATTTGAAATGCATGTGTATCTCATGGAGCTGCACATTTTGAGTTGTGAAGGGTCAAGGTCATCCTTCAAGGTCAAACGTCAAATAGGGGGACATTGTGTTTCACAAACACATCTTGTTTTTGTTCTTGTTATTACTTTAGTAGAAAGATACTAACTTGTCATGTTCATGTTTATATGACCAAATGTTCAGTCCTGTTTTGACTTACAAATGTGTGTTTGCTTCTTTTAGAAAAAAGCATTTTTACATATGCTAAAAGGATTAGCATTGTCAAATCATATCACTACATCCCCTGTAATATTGTTTGTTTTGTTCATCTTACCATTTGAAGGAGAAGTATCATTGTACAGATATTTTTTAGAATTTGTTATGCTGCATTTTTTATGCGAAATGAAGCCATCCTTGATATATATCGGTAATACTTTTGATAACATTTTTTCCTTTTCTTTTGTCAATTAGCGCTTGCAAATTATATATCCAGTAAAGACATAATTGTAAAAATCTTCAAAAACTCTTGATGGCATACACTTCAAGATGTGAACCAGACTGTGTGCTTTACTATTCAGAAAGTCTTTTAAGATATTGATGTATGGTGCTAATATTTCTGTGCTGTCTCTTAGTAAAGAGAAGTGGAAACATAGGAGATTTCCTTTTTTATCATTTAGAAGAAAAATACTTGCCATGTAAATGTTTATTCGACCAAATATTAAGTCCTGTTTTGACTTAAGAATGTGTGTTTGCTTTTTTTTGAGAAAAAGCATTGTTACATATGCTAAAAGGATTAGCATTGTTGATTCATATCACTATATTTCCTGCTAATGTTTGTGAGCTCACCTAAGCACAACGCGCTCATTGTGAGCTTTTGTGATCGCTTTTTGGCATTCATGAGCCATCAACATTTGCCTTGTTAACTCTCTGGAGGCCACATTTATATTCCAATCTATCTAAAATTTGATAAGAATATTGGTCTCAATGATATCTTGGAAGAGTTCAAAAATGGTTATAATTGGTTGAAAAACATGGCTGCCAAAGGGTGGGCAATTTTTCCTTACATTGCTGTAGTATAACCTTGTTAACACTCTAGAGGCCACATTTAATTTCCGATCTTCATGAATGTTGATCAAACCATTTGTCCCAATAATATCTTGTTATCTCAGGTGAAAGACTTTGGGCCTTTCAGGCCCGTTTGTTTGCTCATCTTACCATTTAAAGAAAAGATATCATTGCACAGATGTCTTTTACTTTTAGAATGTCTTTTGCTGCATTTTTTATGTGGCTTGTTGCCATCCTTGATGTATTAATACTTTTGATATCATTTGTACCATTGTTTTGTCAATTAGGGCATGTAAATTGTGAAGCATTTTGTAACTGCTTAAACATTTACTAATTATGCCCCGGTAGTGTGGCATATAGCAGTTGAACTGTCCGTCAGTATGTGTTTATGTCAGTCAGTCAGTCTGTCCGTCCATCCGAAAACTTTAATGGCCATAACTTTTCCAATATTGAACATAGCAACTTCATATTTGGCATGCATGTGCATCTCACACAGCTGCACATTTTGAGTGGTGAAAAGTGAAGGTCAAGGTCATCCTTTAAGGTCAAATGTCTAATATATGGCATCTGTCTGTCCGTCCAAAAACTTTAACATTAACCATAACTTTTTCACTATTGAAGATAGCAACTTGATTTTGGCATGCATGTGTATCTCATGGAGCTCAACATTTTGAGTGGTGAAAATTGAAGGTCATCCTTCAAGGTAAAATGTCAAATAAATGGCGTCTGTCAGTCCGAAAACTTTAACATCGGCCATAACTTTTTCAATATTGAAGATAGCAACTTGATATTTGGCATGCATGTGCATCTCACGGAGCTGCACATTTTCAGTGGTGAAAGGTGAAGGTCAATGTCATCCTTCAAGGTCAAATTTCTAATATATGGCGTCTGTCCGTCTTCCAAAAACTTTTAACATTGGCCGTAACTGTTTCAATATTGAAGATAGCAACTTGATATTTGGCATGCATGTGTATCTCATGGAGCCGAACATTTTGAGTGGTGAAAGGTAAAGGTGAAGGTCATCCTTCAAGGTAAAATGTCAAATATATGGCATCTGTCCGTCCGAAAACTTAAACATTGGCCATAACTTTTTATGTCCCCGACTATAGTAGTGGGGGACATATTGTTTTTGCCCTGTTTGTTGGTTAGTCTGTTGGTTGGTTGGTTGGTCTGTTTGCGCCAACTTTAACATTTTGCAATAACTTTTGCTATATTGAATATAGCAACTTGATATTTGGCATGCATGTGTATCTGATGGAGCTGCACATTTTGAGTTGTGAAAGGTGAAGGTCATCCTTCAAGGTTAGAGGTCAAATATATGTGGCCAAAATCGCTCATTTTTTGAATACTTTTGCAATATTGAAGATGGCAACTTGTGTTTGGCATGCATGTGTATCTTATGGAGCTGCACATTTTGTGTGGTGAAAGGTCAAGGTCATCCATCAAGGTCAGAGGTCAAATATATGTGGCCCGAATCGCTTATTTTATGAATACTTTTGCAATCTTGAAGATAGCAACTTGATATTGGGCATACATGTGTATCTCATGGAGCTGCACATTTTGAGTGGTGAAAGGTCAAGGTCATCCTTCAAGGTCAGAGGTCAAATATATGTGGCCCAAATCGCTTATTTTTGAAGACTTTTGCAATATTGAAGATAGCAACTTGATATTTGGCAAGCATGTGTATCTCGTGGAACTGCACATTTTGAGTGGTGAAAGGTCAAGGTCGAGGCCATTCTTCAAGGTCATATATATGGGTCAAAATTGCTCATGTAATGTCACTTCTGCAATATTGAAGCTAGCAATTTTATATTTGAAATGCATGTGTATCTCATGAAGCTGCACATTTTGAGTGGTAAAGGGTCAAGGTCATCCTTCAAGGTCAAACGTCATATAGGGGGACATTGTGTTTCACAAACGCATCTTGTTCAATATTGAAGATAGCACCTTGATATGTGGCATGCATGTGCATCTCACGGAGCTGCACATTTTCAGTGGTGAAAAGTGAAGGTCAAGGTCATCCTTCAAGTTCAAATGTCAAATATATGGCGTCTGTCCATTCGAAAACTTAAACATTGGCCATAACTTTTTCAATATTTAAGATAGCAACTTGATATTTGGCATGCATGTGTATCTCATGGAGCTGAACATTTTCATTGGTGAAAGGTCAATGTCATCCTTCAAGGTCAAATGTCAAATACATGGCATCTGTATGTACGAAAACTTTAACGTTGGCCATAACTTTTTCAATATTGAAGATGGCAACTTGATATTTGGCATGCATGTGTATCTCATGAAGCTGCACATTTTGAGTTGTGGAAGTTCAAGGTCAAGGGCATCCTTCAAGGTCAAAGGTCAATAAAATAATAATTTCAAAACAGCGTTCTAATGAAGCTGTACATTATGAGTGGTGGAAGTTCAAGGTCAAGGGCATTCTTCAAGGGTCGAAGGTCAAAAAAATAATAATTTCAAAGCAGTGTTCTCATGAAACTGCACATTTTGAGTGGTGGAAGTTCAAGGTCAAGGTCATCCTTCAAGGTTAAAAATTAAAAAATAAATCAAAACGACACAATAGGGGGCATTGTGTTTCTGACGAACACATCTCTTGTTTTTATGTATGTGCCAAGCAGTTGATAGATGAACAGCCTCATAATGCTTACATATACAAAATTGTGAAAAATCTGATTCACATTTTGTAAAAGTGGATCAGCTGTAAATAACAGTATTCAGGGTATTGTGTCAGTTTCATTGTGAACCCACGTTTTTTATATATAAAGTGCTACCTTCTGTGAAATGTACTATATACAATTTCAAGATTGCCATTTCATATCTAGTTAAAGTCAGTGTTAAATTGTAACTGTTTCTGCACTGTTATTTTCAGATTTTGCTATGTACATATAGAATGTTTTTGTGATGTACAATTATTCAGTTTTGTAACAATCCTTGCATTTTTAGAAGTATTGTTTTACAAACACAACATATTGATTAGATATTTGTGTCATTTTGTGAAGTCCACTTCCTTTCACTTTTATATAGCATAATATTTAAGTTTAAAGAATGTTCTTAATCTGCCAATTGCATTATGAAATATGCTCAAAGAGATTAAAACAAAATGCGTTGGGTAACTAAACAACTCCCTGACTTGCTTGATTTTCCTAAATGTAGACTTTTTACAGTGTATTATATCCAACTGGAAACAAATAATGCACTATCATTGGCACATTAAGCACATTGATTAAACTTTTTACTATGTGGAACAAATGTTTCACATTTTGTGATTAACGACAATAGACCGATGTTCATGTCTTGAAAACTGCAGCATGTACAGCCTCATTATGCTTACAAATCTAAATTTATGAAAAATGTGATTCACATTTTTATGCACCCCTTCAAAGAAGGGTATATCGTTTTGCACAGTCAGTCAGTTTCCAGATGATAACTGAAGAACGCTTATTCCTAGGATCATGAAACTTGATAGCTAGATTGATCATGACTCGCAGATGACCCCTATTGATTTTCAGGTCACTAAATCAAAGGTCAAGGTCACGGTGACCCGAAATAGTAAAATGGTTTCCGGACGATTACTCAAGAACGCTTATGGCTAGGATCATGAAACTTCATAGGTACTTTGATCATGACTGGCAAATTACTCCTATTGATTTTTAGGTCACTAAGTCAAACGTCAAGGTCACAGTGACACGAAACAGTAAAATGGTTTCCTGATGATAACTCAAGAATGTTTACGCCTAGGATCATGCAACTTCATAGGTACATTGATTATGACTGGTAGATAACCCCTATTGATTTTCAGGTCACTAGGTCAAAAGTCTATGTCACAGTGACTCAAAACAGTCAAATGGTTTCCGGATCATCACTCGAATGCTTAGGCCTAGGATCATTAATCTTTATAGGTACATTGATCATCACTGGCACTTGAACCCTATTGATTTTCAGGTCACTAGGTTCAAGTTCACGGTGACTCTAAATAGTAAAATGGTTTCCGAATGATAACTCGAGAATGCTTACACGATCATGAAACTTCATAAGTATATTGATCATGACTGGCACATGATAACTCAAGAATGCTTATGCCTAGGATCATGAAACTTCATAAATACAATGATCATCACTGGCACATGACCCTTATAGATTTTCAGGCCACTAGGTCAAGGTCACAGTGACAAAAAACGTATTCACACAATGGCTGCCACTAAAACTGACAGCCAATTGTGAACCTACGTTTTTTGTATAAAAAGTGCTACCTTCTGTCAGGACCATGTCATGCCTATAAACTAATTGCTTCCTTAATCATTTATTACTAACAAATCATTAGTTTTATGTGAGCCACATTGGGCTGTTAAAGCCATCTATGTATAATATAGATTGTTACAAAACCTTGTTTATCAATAAAAATATATGAAAAAAATGGCTTTCTAAAAGAAGTAGTTTCTTCGATGATATATTCCTCGGTTATAATCTACGACAATCTTTTGAGAAGAAAAAAAAATTGACTATTTTTATACCCCAACATACTGTGATTCGGGGCTAGCACAAAATTCTCAATTATGTTCTTCGAAAAATAATGGGTTAGAATATTGTTGCTGTTTTATCCATTTGTCTGGACCATTACTCCCAAAAGAATTGTAAGTTCAAATATGAGATATTTAGGTAAATAAATCTCAAGGGAGTTCAGTGCTCAAGAACGAAAACGATATCGATATTTTTCGCTGTTTTTTCTGGGAAAATCGATATTCCACCGAATCCAACAAATATCCTCTATATATCAATCCTCTTCAAAAGCATCGTCAAACCAGTACTTTCAGTATTTTGATTACGGCTCTGGGTTTTCAAGCCTAATAGAAGGCCCGACAAATAAACAATGCTCAGTTTTTTACGAAGTTTAGATATTATTATTGGTGGGGAATTTTTCCTGTATTGGGGAAAAATTTGGTCAAATTAGGGGAAAAAAAGTGGTTACTTTGGTTGGGGAAGCGGCCGATATTCGGCTTCTTCAAAGAAGTTTTTTTTAGCCCTGCAGGCTTATATAAGGCGACACTGTACGCACATGCATTACGCCCCCTTTTTCCCAGAGTGAGGCTCATATTAAATCGTTTCAGGTTCCGATAACCATACGTGTTATTTCGTGAAACGTATTTCGTGGGTTTTCTGCAAAATATCAGGTCAGTTATTCGTTTTTTCCCACAGGAGTTTGAAATTCTTTCCATAAAGCTAAGCTAATGGCTAAATAAAAAAATTCTCATATATAGTATAAAGACTAAATTCCTGTGGTTTTTCCATAAGTTATTTGTGTTCCATTATCTAGTTTTGTTGGGAAACCAATATATTTAGTGTAACAGAATATAACTTAATAAATAGATCTTCACTTACACAGTGTTCATGTTAAGGTTAATTTGGGCGCGCAATAAAAGGTCGTGTTATTAAACGGTGAGACTTTTCGGATAATATGTGTGATGGCTGATTCATAATAATATACAGGGGTATGTTAGTACAATCAGAAGTAATACGATCCAGTCAGTGCTAATGAATGTATTTCAATACTACTTTCGTTTTCCTATAGCGCATAATGCAGTGAAGAAAATTAATACGGAATATTTTGTGCTTTCGATCATGGACGGGGCATGAGAACAATACATTGCCGCATTGTATTTAAAATCTAGAAATCGGAAATGACGGTTTACAATTGCAGTACGTTTGACTAACCAGGAATTAATACGATTTTAGAATATATGCACACGTTACTGGCTGAATTATTCTGGTTTAAAGTGATATTATGAGCACCTAGCAGTTTATTGGTGTCTATCGCAACCGTTGTTTATTTTTGGTGTTTTCACTTCATATACACTTATATTTATGCAGCATCAACATACTAAAACAATATCCCGGACAGAGAAAAACAATGCATTTGAATATCAACCGTACTTTCGTTTGGCAACTGATCGCGCATGTACAATGTGAACCTAAATTTAGTTTAAGTGCAAATTCGTTTATACGACACAAAGACACCATTTTGTTTTACGGATCATTTCGGCTTACAGGACTGGGTGGGTCACGTAAAATATATAATATAAAATATATTTTTATAAACAACAGGTAGCAAGATGACTTGCAGATAATTTGTCAGTAACCACATTTTAACTTACTCTTTTGACATGTTAATTCGTTTCAGCTCAATTCAACAGTGAAAAATGCCCATATATATATAAATACCACAACTGTGTTCTAGTTCAATGCAAAAACTAACCTATCTTGTGTGTTAAATGTGCGATAGATCGCACAAAGGGTACGTTTAAAGTTTAAGGCGTAATCATGCATTAAATATCATAAGTTGGTTGAATGTTCATATAGATATATGATTGCTATTTGTAATACAGTCGTATAGTTGGTTTATGTTGTATGTCTTTTATGTCATCAGACTATACACATATAACTCGTTTAATGTTAATATTGCACAATTTAAATGAATATTTTAAATACTTTCTTGTATCATCAAATACAAACACTAACTGGGTTTCCTTTATTTATCTCAGATAATTTTAGAATTAGGATGTGACAACTCATAGTTAAACAATGGCCACAGTTAACGAGGACATTAATCCGCAGAGACTCGGTGAGTAGACAAATGTTGATGCATTGTTTTATTTCAACAACAACACCAACAGCAACTACTTCTACTACAACTACTTTTTATACTACAACTACTACTCAACAACAACAACAACAACTACTACTACTAGTACTACTACTACTAGTACTACTTCTACTAGTACTACTACTACTAGTACTACTACTACTAGTACTACTACTACTACTACTACTACTACTACTGTTACTACCACTACTACTGCTACAACAACAACAACTACTACTACTACTACTACTACTACTACCACTACTACTACTACTACTACTACTACTACTACTACTACAACTACTACTACTGTTACTACCACTACTACTGCTACAACAACAACAACAACAACAACTACTACTACTACTACTACTACTACTTCTACTACTACTACTACTACTACTTCTACTACTACTACTACTACTACTATTACTACTACTACTACTACTACTACTACTACTACTTCTACTACTACTACTTCTACTACTACTAATACTACAAATACTACAAATACTACAGCTACTATAACTACTACTACTTTTACAACTACGACTGTTTATGCTACCACTAGCTCTACTACTTCTCTTAATAATACTTCTACTACAACTAATACTTCTATTACTACTACTGCTATTTTTACTAATACTTCTACAATAGCAACAATGCAAACAACAAAACAAGGGACAAAATTGTCACAAAACCAGGTTTTCATTGTGAAAAAAATATGATAAAGGGAGAAAACTCAAACTGAACTTTTGAAATGAACAAACAAAATTAACCCCCTATGTAAGTTTGTTTAAAAAAAAAAATTTTTAGTCGTGGAGACCTTGACATTGGAGATATTGACGTGATTCTTCCGTGCGACACACCGTCCCATGATGGTGAACACATGTGCCAAATGATTTTAAAATGAATGAATGACATAGATATGGCCAGGACAAGCTCATTTATGGCCATTTTTGACCTTTGAACTCAAAGTGTGACCTTGACCTTGGAGATATCGACGTAATTATTTCGCGCGACACACCGTCCAATGATGGTGAACAAATGTGCCAAATGATTTTAAAATCTGACAATGAACGACATAGTTATGGCCCGGACAAGCTTGTTCCGCCCGCCCGCCAGCCCGCCAGCCAGCCAGCCAGCCAGCCCGCCCGCATTCGCCAATCTAATAACCAGTTTTTTCTTTCGGAAAACCTGGTTAACAACAACATCATAAGCGACACCATAATCAAATAGTAATTCTACTAATACTACTGTTACTTCTTCCACTACGACTACAAGTACACTTACGTCTACTAATATATTACTTCGTCAACCGCTACTATGACCATTTAAGTACGAGACAACGAACGTATTTGTATCCCCACGTAGTGTGAGGGGGAATAAATAAATGAACTTGTCCCTCCGTCCCTACCTACGTCCGTCATTACATACGTAGCAAAGCTTGTATTGTGTCCCTTTTAACTACTGGGTGGATCTCGCTCAAACTTTAAAAGTTTAATAACCTTAATTTTTAGAAGTTTGTTAAGAATGGATTTGAGGCTGCGACCATTTTTGGCTGCATTAAAGCAAAAATGTATTTTCGTCTACGGTAAAATATAGTGTCGCTTTGTCTGTGTCATAACATGAGTTATCGGGGAATAAGTGTCTGTTAAAACTTTTTTGTTTCTCTTCTTCTACCACCGTCACCATCAACACCGCACATTTAGTGTACTTCCTCATAATCATGTCTTATGGTAACATTTTTAATAAATAAATAATTAAATTTCAATCATGGTTCCATTTCCATTCCACGAGACACTGTAGAGGTGCTCGATCTTAATAGCACGTAGATTGATGCTTGATTTTGGAAACTCAACAGATCTAATCATTAAGTCTGTATGTTAGTATGTTTACATGTCGGTCTACGTTATCGAAGAATATTATTACATCTTTTTCTGAATTGTCGATGGTCACCTGTTAGACGATGACATGTGCCGTCGAGCTCTGAACAGGGCTCACAAGAAGGTTGTTGCTGAGATGGACCCGGATGTTGTGCTGAACGGACTCAGGTATTCTGGGTTTCTGCCACAAGGAGAATATGAGGACCTAATGGTAAGCATTTGCGTTAAGTATCGTCCCAGATCAGCCTGTGAGGTCCTTTTAGGCTAATCAGGGACAACACTCTCCGCTTTTATGGCATTGTTCGTTAAAATGAGGTCTCTTATAAACGAAAACTTCGGTTTAGGCCGAAAGTGTCGTCCCTGATTAGCCTGTGTGGACTGCACTGGCTAATCTAGGACAACACTTTACACTCCTGATTTAAGCCGCTTGAACATTCCCAGTACCAGGTAAACAATAAACAGAACTGTCAGATTGCTTTATTAGTTAATGGGTTATTACAAATGAAATCCATCAACAACACCAGCGTTAAAATATGTATATGTAACCCAGAGTTCAGGGGGAATATAAAAACTAGATATGTATTATTTTAAATATTTAATTAGTTTACCATAGATCATAAACGTTATAACGTGATACTGAAGTAACTCTTGAGGAAAGAGATTCCGCAATCTGGAAATAATGATAATACATTATTTAATCGAATGCATAATACACGACTAGATAAAATATGATTGCTAGTTCAATCTAGTGGCCATATTTACATTAACAAAGCAGATATGGAAAATACAATTTCACATAAAATGCATCTTCTATAAATATGAACATTACAGAACATACAGCATATATTACACTACACAGAAATACATGAAACAGATAACATTTGCAATTAGCATCATTACATAATCACGTACACAAATCATACAGCTCACTTACCAAAATGTGGTTCTGAATACTATCTCTTCACTCACACAATCATGTCTCGTTTGTCCATTGGTGAAACTGTAAGTGGATTACGTGATACAGTGCAAACAAAGAATAGTGATAACATGTTAAAATAGCAACTATACCGAAGTTCGAACACTACAACTTAAGGTCGAAAAATAATAGAATTATCCGTATAAGAAATACGCGCCAACTGTGACGAATAAACCGAGCAAGTAGACAAATACTTGAACATACCTGTTTAAGAAAGAAGATAACACTAACGAATTCTGTACGTGCAATAAATGCCTGAAGAATGCGTCTTCCCGCTTTGAACTCCGTGGTCAATATGATTTATACATCACTACACTCCTCGAGGATAACTCCTCGAGGATACCTACACAAGTTATTAACCAATCAATTTAAACTAACAATAAATTTAAACTAACAATAGAAATGATCGCTCGAGCGTAGAAACCGGTCTCGTATCATTTAAAGGTGGAGTGGACTCGACCGACATAATTATTATAGAGTATTGTAAAAAACGATATGGTCACATATATTTATAGCTTTTTAATTGATGTTTCTACTGTTCTGCAAACCCAATCACACGGCCCGATTACCGTAGATATTGCACAAACAAGTTGATGATAGTTAAAGAAGACTGTTCTCGACTCCATTATCCATTAGTTTTGTCAGGATGTGAATACATGTGTAATAATTTTCAGAATTTGATCACACTGCCGATGAAATGTCGCCTCCTTGTGAATAAAATTAGTCAAGGTGGCATAGGAGCGTACTTAGAGTTTAAGAAATGTCTTCGAGCAACAAATCATGAACAATTAGTAATAGAGCTCGAGTTAAAAGAAGTTGAAATAATATCTGAGATGACAAGATATTCTGAGCTTCAGAGTGAAAGATCAAGTAGACGGAATAATGAGTTCACATTGTATGAAAGGTTTGTACGAAAAGGCTTTTAGTTTATTGGTTTAATAGTGTATGCGTTGCAAAAAATCAAAGAACACATTACATCGCAGAATAAATGAAAGATCATTACTATTTCAAAAAACAAAACAAATAAATGCTGCTTGTATAATGCTCTTTATTTGCTGTTCAAATATGTGTCTAAGTACTGCTTTTGCTATGTTATTACGAGTTTTTTTTTAACACACTTGTACATAACGTTCGTATCCCTTTGTATATTCCGTTAAAAACGAACTTTTTGTTTAATCATCTAACACAAGAATGAAAGTGTAATTCATACATAGTTGTGTTTGTGTTGCGTATTTTGTTTTGTTTAAGAATACAAACAACACTTAATTCAATATAGTAAGTAAACTATATAGTTTACAATGATGTTGCTTAAAATGTCTGAATATAACTCAGGATGGAAACTGACGATCAACATATACCGCCTGCACCCGCGTTGCAACGAAGTGCATTGTATGGTATACGTCGTGACCAAGAATTTGTCCAAACCATAACCAAAGACCTTCATAACGGGAGACTCATCGAGTTGACTAAGGTGATGGTGGAAGAGTTGAAGAGTCCGGGTGTCAGTCAACAAGGACATCGGGGCGGATTCGGCACTGTCTACATCTGTATGTATTATGTTTTTTGTACATTGCGAAAGTATGCTGTGCCAATGTACGAATCAGAAGTAACGTTTATGAAGTTAAGTGTTACCCTCTTGCGCATATTACATGTATATGGTTTGGATATATGTTTCCGAATCAAATTTTTAAACCTTTTTGGAATTATGCCTGATTGTATTATGAACCTCACTGTCAGGGGTATATAGATGTTCTTCAGTCCACCATTTTGTCCATTCTTCCCTACGTCCGTTTGATGTTTGTGTCGTGCGAACCTAAAAAGTATTACTGCAAATGATATGAATCTTGACAAACTTTATTAACTTGCATGTGAACTTGCAAACGAAGGAAACGGGGGTAAACTGGAATCACCATGGACATTTTCCCGTCTGTATGTCCTGACCGTCTGTGTGTCCCACTGACCGTCGGTCTGTTTGTCTGTTTTTAAACACAAACTTAGCCGAAGGCGTTTTCCTTCACTTATCAATCGAACCATTCAGACTTGCAGCATTTTTCTTATGATATAAGGTTGTGCATGGGAAATTTTTACATCTAACGTTGAAATTAAAACATTATTATTCTTTTTTGAACCTTAAATATTCCATTATAACATGTTTATTCCAAAATGTATCATTCACTTTTCATCGTACAATATTCCTCCTTGCGGACTTTGTTCTTTATAATATTAAGTTGTGCTTATGCGATTTTTATTGTCATACGTTAAAATAAAAAGGTATGTCCATTCTTCAAAATAGACATTTAATAAAATTAGAATTATAAATATATAGTTTCAGCACCATAATTGCTGTTCTCTGAAACCAAAAGTCTACAGGCGCATTAATTGGTAGTCTACTTAACCTCTTAAAGGTTTTGCACTGTGGTTAAAAATTACCATGCTCTAAAGGTCACAGGATTGATATAAACTTATATGTTACAATATATTGTACAATTTTAATTTTTGAAACGAAACTTAATGTAATGGCCTTTAATAACATGATTTCAAACTGTTCCCGTAGGGTCAAAACTTAACACAATTCGGCTTACTTAATTTGTACATACTTTTATATGATTTTTTTTCTGAAACCGCTGTTTAGTATTTGGCACAAAACAATTTGTAATGATCGTCCATAAACTGTGCCCCTGTGGTAAAAATTGGCAACGACCATTGGGTAAAAGCATTGTCATAGACTACAACATGAGGCATTAGTGGGTATGCTAGATCACTATTGTGACAAACTATACTTTGAGCACGTGTATATCAAAACGTATTGCTGCTGCCTTGATGCATTTTGACGAACTTTCTTCAACATAAGTGGAGTTTTCAGACAAAGGTAGAATGTGGGGTTATCCTTGCCCAACGGACTTACGGCATGTAACGTCTGTGTAAGTACCTTAATAAAACATTTATTTTAAAGCTAAAGATCAAGTTCCCGGATTCAATTTGAGAGTCGTCCTCAAAGAAATCAATGCGAAACAGAAAGATGGGAATATGTCACAAAAATTAGGATCGGTAACAAATGTAAGTTTCTTTGCCCGTCATCTTTTTATACATTTTTTTTCTGGAAGTTGCGACTAAATAATATTATTGTTCAAACCAATCAAATATTGATATTGTGATTTTAATTAAAGGAAATGTGGAATATCCTTTTATAAGTATAGTTTAGTACTTCCAATACTCATTATATATAGTTTAACAGTAAAATAACGTTTTATTCAAAAGTGTTTGCATCCTATTACTGTGCAAAGGTGGTCTATCGAACATCTATCATATTTACACAATTAGAGAACAAAAAGGAGTAACTTTCAATGATATAAAAACAAAGACGATACATACATGCCGTAAATAATCATGTATAAATGTACACACTTCTAAAGTAAACTTTCGGGATCTCATTTACTAGTAAATTTCGGTTTTGCTTTGTCTGAATTTTTTTTCAGAATATTTTCGCTTGGCATGTTATCATTGAAAACATATTGCACGTGTTTTTATCTACGGAAGTGTTGTCTGTTAGTATCAATGTAAATTGAAAGCGTATCGGCCGTCACACCCGCCATATTAAAAAGCTATGTTAAGTTGGTATTAGATGATTTGTTTCGTTGTTATGCATTACATATAAACATAGAAACATGTATAAAGGCAATATGTGTGTGTGCTGTTGTGATACATTATAGTACATGATTTAACTTTCTGATGCTAAAAAGAATGTAGTTGACACTTGTTGGTAGTTTCATTTCATCGTTCCTCAAAAAGTTGTAACTCTGTTGCTCTGGCCTCTTTCCTACCATTGAGTAATTAAATGGTTATTAAATTGAATGCGTTTTAATTCCCTTTTATTATTGTTTAATTTTAGTTGCAATGCTATGAGGTTAAATTTTATTTACACTTAAATGTATCATGAATATTGCTGGGCCAAGTGTGAGGTTGAGCGCTCTAAAACCGATTTAAACCCCCAATATTTTGCATTGACCGTTCCAAGGCGGTGACCGCAGCTTTATTCTTATGTGTGTTTATGTTGTTTTGTATTGTGCTGTTTTGTGCTGTTTTGTACTGTTTTGGCAATTGGTCACTTGCCTTAAATAAAGGACGAACTAATTGTATATAATGAAAATTCAATACTTCATAAGCAGCTGAAGTTTTACTTCTTTATACTGATGTGATGATCACTTATTAGATATTGTGATATTAATGTCATTGTTCTTTTTTGCAGGAAAAGATTGCAGCACGGTTGATGCATTTTGCTATTGTTCCTCTGCTGGCATATTATGACGATCATCAAAATGAGCAAGTTCCTCTTATAGTTATCAATTACATTTCATCTTCATAGTTTATTTTTGTTAGTTGTGTTTGCGTCACACTACATAACATCGTCATCTCGTACCCACGAAAGCTTCGTGCTGCAGTATTTGGTGTTTACTCTTTTTACTCTTATGGCATTGCCCCGTAGGAACATATATGCTTTCCTTCTGTCTATCTTTCCGTCTGCAAAAGGGGATATATGATATCTTAAAAAATAATGATAACACATTTATTTAACGTATACGTTATCAGTACATGTTTAATGCTTTTTAAATACCCAATTCTTTAATCTCTCAACAATGGGTAGTTTTAATATAGTACACAATAAGTTTTATGTTATGTGCATATTCATATAATGTCGTTATCTGCGCGTTTGTGGAATACGGCATACTTGTCAATTATTTGGTTTGGATCCCAAAAAGCTGTTAACTTCTAATCCTTTCTATTGACCGTCGATAGTCGGGAACCGTAGAGTTATTCATTTTTATTGTTTATTTGTCAAATGCGTTTTAGGTTTGGCGATTCGTTTGGCAATTTGACATAAATTATCCCATGAATAAAAATCAAAGCGCTGTAGGCGCTGAAGGCCTGTGGCTAGATTTAGTGTGACGTAAAATGCATTTAGGATGTATTGTCCGAATTTCTCCTTTTGTCCGAATTTATACGGATTGACCCTAGCGGTATAGTGCAGAAGCGCAGAGACAGTAAGAAAAGACAATATTTGTGTATATGTACATAGACGGTAGAGGACTACACGATACTGGTGGTTGGAACGATAACATTTTGTTAAACTCTACAGATCTGGTATGGGTTCGTCTACATAGGCGGTGAAGATATACAACAACAACACCATGACCGCAAAAAACTGTTATTGTTGACGTCAAATACATCACTTTCAATAGACTAAAAAAGCTTTATTTTACATAATTAACAGATCAGGAAAACACTCATACTTCCTTTGTAATGTGTATACAAAAGAAAATCCACTTTCCCTGATAAAGAAAGGTGTACAGATTGTGTACTTTGTCTCACGTAGAACTTCTCGCGCTCAATTTGCGCGCTCGATCTGCGCAGTGAAATACCATATCCGGTAACTTCGTCTATTTCCGATAATGATCGTTAATATTAATTGTTTATGTTTTCATTTTCTTTTTTCTGGAATGTCTTGTTAACGCAAAATAAAATAACAATATTTTAAAATATGTTTATAAATACCAAATATAATGTTTAAAAAAAAAATGTCTCAGAAATTTTTTATTCTTACTGTCTCCGTCAACACTAACATCTTTTCGGCCTAGACCGTCAAGTGAGGAACACTATCTCTCATGAATATGTAAACAATAAAAACTATGACGTAGCCAATGCTTAGCAAGTTTGCTTCAGTAATATTTTTTACACTTTTTATGATACGGTCATGTTATATAGTGATGTTCTGTATTTTCAAGGCGGGTTATTGAGATCTGCGAAGAACTTCTTTTATTGGGCATGAATTAAGTGGTAAATCGGAGTTAAGGGATTCGGTGTTTGGCAGCCAGCCAATTTTGATAGGCTCAGAAATTTGTATCATTACTAAGGCCTTGGGGCTACGCCCCAGGCCAAAAACACTTTATACTTGAATTGTCCACCATACCTCATTTTACTATTAATAATAGTAGAAAAGAAATCATAATGCATATATGAAAAAGTGCGTAATTTATTCTTATACAATTTTATATGCAGATCGTAGGATAGATTTATCATTGATATATTTTTATATCAATTACTATATTTGATCCCATTCTACAGTGTATACCTCCTCAAGAACTACAATATAAAGAAATTATATAAAATATGATTACGGTATAATGAAATAAATATGCGGGTCGAAATGGAATATATGGGAATATAATGCGCGGCGTTTTATGTAATCATAAGTAAAAGGTCAGATGACAGACAATAAAAACAACACTTAAGTTTGCGATATATCTACAACTGCATCGCTTATTTAAAGCAATATTTGTTGACAAACAATTTATTTGTGTGTATCGACGATCAATGTTTAAATACGAAAAAAAACAACCTTAACATTTGGAAAGCAGTGAAAAATTAACGCGGGGTGGGAGTACAACAATACCCTCATTTATTTATAGAGGCATACATAATGGTGTTGCACACTCTTTAGGTTATATAGATAGCCATAGACTCTAAGACTTGCGGATGGTAATACGAATGGTTTCTGTAGCTTCTAGAGTTCATATATTTACAACACTGTCGCTTCCTTGTTACTATCGTCTTTCTCCGTTTATTCACGTAAACGTTTGAGAGGCATCATTTCATACACAGATCTGGGCCTAGGTCATTGTATTTCAAAGAGAAATATCCTGATTTACTTTAAAAAAAAACCTGATTGTGTTCGTCAAACTTTAAATAAATTCCTCACAAAACTATTGTGCAATTCCAAACTATGTCTTACAATTAATATATTTGAGAAAAACTATGCATAATCATTGATGTAAAACAGGTGTGCATATGTCATTCAGTTTGTATGCCTCATTTCGAACAAGGTGGCATTTGGCAGTCGCACTTTTTGTATGTCTCTCGGTCCACGTCTGTGCAAAAAGTCCTCCCTCAGTTATAACTTTGCCGTATATTGATGGATTGTAAAATAATTTGTCACTAATTTCAACCATTTGAAGACGACATTTTGGGTAAACTTACGCATATTCTTTGCTAAAAGGTCAAGTTCATACTTAGTGTTCAAATGTAAATTTGCCATATAACAGCTCAACAAATCCTTTCTTAGCCATGCATTTGCTTAATATAGATGAATTCTAAAAAATCACCCATAAGACCACTAGTCGCATGTAACACTTTATTCCTTTCCTCGAACGTCATGGTCAGACTTCTTTAAAGAGGGGTGTTCAAATGTCAAACTTGGCCATAGAACAGCTTGGTAGGATTGTAACTTTGTCATTCATCATGCTATTTTGTGGAATACCTATCTGCCTCTCTACCTCAGAGGTCAAGGTAACACTCATAGATTAAAGGTCGAACTCGACCGTCAACATCTTCGGCTGGCTTTAACTTTGCCATTCATCGTGCTATCGTAACAGGTCGCATATAACTACAATGAGATGACGGATTGTAGTGTGTACCCCCCCCCCCACACACACACACTTCTCCTAACCTCAACTGTCCAGGTCAAGCAAATATATTAAAAGGCAATATACAATTTGTTTGAAACAAAAACAGAGTGTTTACAGAAATATTGAATGTGGTGGGGGTCTCCGTGTCGTAAAAACACTCGTCTTGTTTTCAATATAATGAATATTGTAATTAAATTCGTTCCAGGAAATACTACTTTATATCGCCTTATCTTGAGAATGGAGATCTGTTTGAAGCGATCGCATGTGACAAACTAGATTCTGCTGCTGGTAAACTAAATTGGGAAATCCGGATAAAGATAATGTACCAGATTGCTTGTGGAATAGACTTTATGCACACCGGCAATAAATTCAGGTTGGTCATTTTTACTTTTTATACTTTATATTTAAATGATGCATGATATAAACTTACATTTTGACTTGTTTAAGCTCAAATGAACAACGTGTTATAGTGAGATTTCGAAATATGTCTTTGTCCGTCGACGTCGTTGCTCGTGGGTCGTTAACATGTACCTCGTTCACTAACAATTTGCAGGACAAATTACTTTCCCAATATGCATATATATATATATATATATATATATATATATATATATATATATAATTTGCTTACTCGTCATGACACTTGATAAGATCACGTGCTGCGATGACACATGCTTAAAAGCAAGCGATCAAAATGCCTGTACGACAGCGGACAGTAAATACCATCAAACGCGTTTGAACGGTCAATGCAATTTATCAGGTTTTTGCTCAATAAAAAAGGCTAACTTTATAGAGGTCACATGTATTTCCCCAAATTTATTAAACGTAATTGGAACATTTTTCCCAATGATATCTTTGATTTTGAAACTATGTCATGTGGATCGAACACTATGTCACTTTTTAAAATCGGCTAAGTGTAAGCGTTAAACACTCAAGAATGCACATTTATTGATTATTGTAAGGACATAACTCCATCGTATTGGTTTTGAGTTTGTAACTTATTCATAATGGATCCATAACAAGGTCACCTTGACAAATTGAATACTCATGTATGTGGGGTCAAAAACTTGTTGACTACAGTGTCAATAATATTTGCAAATTTAAGCAAACACAAACACACGAGGGTCTTATGACCCTGTTGTTTGTGAATTATGAAAACAAGATAATTGTTCATTTATGTTTGCAGGGGGACAATATTACATATGGATATAAAATCAAAGAACATTGTTTTGGATGCCAAATTCAACGCTAGATTGATTGATTTTGGCCTGGCACGAGAGTTAAAAGAAGGCGATGAAAAGTTGTTGTTGACAGCTATACCTTTTGGAACACCTGGGTACTTTCCGACTGTTAGACATAATATGCTAACAAAACAACATGACTATCACAACTTCGGAGTAGGTAAGTAGCAATAATGATACATAAGCATGTATTTAAAAGACATGCATAATAACTTAAATCTTAATAACTTAATAACTTAAAATGCTGTATAAAAAAACATATTTATTAAGTCGACTTGATCGACC
Organism: Dreissena polymorpha; assembly: GCF_020536995.1. Taxonomy (NCBI): domain Eukaryota; kingdom Metazoa; phylum Mollusca; class Bivalvia; order Myida; family Dreissenidae; genus Dreissena; species Dreissena polymorpha. The sequence goes on along the minus strand of NC_068359.1, from coordinate 126,932,076 downwards.
GTTATTTCCATTGAAAGAATGCTCTTATAATTATAATAAAGGAAAAACGTTAATTAAAGTAAAAACAATGTGTTTATATATATCACTTTGTCTATAAATTTTCATCCACAGTCATCATTAAATGTTTGTTATTTTATAAGCATTTACTAATCCTTCATTGTGTGGAGGTTGATAAATGGATGTAAATTCAATTACCTTCAGTTTTGCGCGAGTTGTTGACAGGTCTTAAACCATCTGAAAAGGAAGAGGGGGTTGACTTTCGAAACTGGCACAAAAGTTTAATTATAAGGAAAATACAGGTAAATCGTGTACGATTTCATACACTTAAAGGTACTTGTTCAGGGATATTTATATATCTGAAATGAATTTACTGAAACACTTAAGTATTTCGATTAGTTTTAAATTACTCTAATAGCAATTTCTAATATACATAAATATATTTTCGACTGGAATATTTAACTATTTAACAAGTGTTAATCTCTGAAATTAGATTTGTTATTATATACTTTCTTGTATAATTTTTAAAGTTCTTCGTGAATTGTTTACGCTGCATGTTATTTTAATTTAAACGTTGTAAATCTTTAGTTACTGTTGAAACATGCTCACATTGCTATTGTGGCACTGATATAAACAATGCAGCCGTATAAAAATAATTGTTATATAAGCGTTTGTGTAAATGCTGCTTATTTTCAAGCGTCGTTAAGTTGTACATGAGTAGAAAGTTGGTGATTTCTAGCTTGTCGTTTTTTAAAGGTAAGTGTTTGGAATCATATCGAGGCCGTTGATGAAATTGCTGAAATATCTGTCCTTTGCACAAAAAGTGTAAACGAAGATCTTGAAACAATTGATTTAAGGAACATCACATCTAACTTCAAGGTGCGTGTTTTAACATACTTGCTGATGTTCTAATTTTAGCATCATACTGTGCATTTAGAGCTCAATAATGGACAATCGCGGTTTCTTGGGATTTACAATGTATTTTAAATGATTAAAATACTGTTATATAGTTAAGTAGTTAAGTAGTATAGTTAAGTTTGGTATCATTTTATGCCATAGTAAAATTATCGCGAATTCCTGTTCCGAAGTCGCTACTACAAAACATACGTATTTATGTCTATTTATATGTATGATTTATGTATGTTTATTCGTTTGTCAGTTATTGCACTTTTTTTAGTAAACCAATCTGTCTTTTTGCAGTCAGTTGGATTGATTAGTTTTTATGCTCCCCGAAATAAAAATTTCGGCGAAGCATATAGTTGCCGGTTTGTCTTCCTTCCTTCCTTCCTTCCTTCCTTCCTTCCTTCCTTCCTTCCTTCCTTCCTTCCTTCCTTCCTCCTTCCTGTCCTTCCTTCCTTCCTTCCTTCCTTCCTTCCTTCCTTCCTTCCTTCCTTCCTTCCTTCCTTCCTTCCTTCTTCCTTCCTTCCTTCCTTCCTTCCTTCCTTCCTTCCTTCCTTCCTTCCTTCCTTCCTTCCTTCCTTCCTTCCTTCCTTCCTTCCTTCCTTCCTTCCTTCCTTCCTTCCTTCCTTCCTTCCTTCCTTCCTTTCTTTCTTTCTTTCTTTCTTTTCTTGCTTCCTTCCTTCCTTCCTTCCTTCCTTCCTTCCTTCCTTCCTTCCTTCCTTCCTTCCTTCCTTCCTTCCTTCCTTCCTTCCTTCCTTCCGTCCGTCACACTTTGTTACCGTTGCATAGCGCCTTCAATACTTTACCGGATCTCTTTCATATTTGGCATGTAGGTACCTTGCATGAACCTCTACCTTTTGATGAGGTTTGAGGTCACTGGATTCAAGGCCAAGGTCACCGAGGCTAATGATAGATTTTCCGTCACGCTTTTGTTACAGTTTCTCATAACATGATTTCAAACTGTTCCCGTAGGGTCAAAACTTAACACAATTCGGCTTACTTAATTTGTACATACTTTTATATGATTTTTTTTCTGAAACCGCTGTTTAGTATTTGGCACAAAACAATTTGTAATGATCGTCCATAAACTGTGCCCCTGTGGTAAAAATTGGCAACGACCATTGGGTAAAAGCATTGTCATAGACTACAACATGAGGCATTAGTGGGTATGCTAGATCACTATTGTGACAAACTATACTTTGAGCACGTGTATATCAAAACGTATTGCTGCTGCCTTGATGCATTTTGACGAACTTTCTTCAACATAAGTGGAGTTTTCAGACAAAGGTAGAATGTGGGGTTATCCTTGCCCAACGGACTTACGGCATGTAACGTCTGTGTAAGTACCTTAATAAAACATTTATTTTAAAGCTAAAGATCAAGTTCCCGGATTCAATTTGAGAGTCGTCCTCAAAGAAATCAATGCGAAACAGAAAGATGGGAATATGTCACAAAAATTAGGATCGGTAACAAATGTAAGTTTCTTTGCCCGTCATCTTTTTATACATTTTTTTTCTGGAAGTTGCGACTAAATAATATTATTGTTCAAACCAATCAAATATTGATATTGTGATTTTAATTAAAGGAAATGTGGAATATCCTTTTATAAGTATAGTTTAGTACTTCCAATACTCATTATATATAGTTTAACAGTAAAATAACGTTTTATTCAAAAGTGTTTGCATCCTATTACTGTGCAAAGGTGGTCTATCGAACATCTATCATATTTACACAATTAGAGAACAAAAAGGAGTAACTTTCAATGATATAAAAACAAAGACGATACATACATGCCGTAAATAATCATGTATAAATGTACACACTTCTAAAGTAAACTTTCGGGATCTCATTTACTAGTAAATTTCGGTTTTGCTTTGTCTGAATTTTTTTTCAGAATATTTTCGCTTGGCATGTTATCATTGAAAACATATTGCACGTGTTTTTATCTACGGAAGTGTTGTCTGTTAGTATCAATGTAAATTGAAAGCGTATCGGCCGTCACACCCGCCATATTAAAAAGCTATGTTAAGTTGGTATTAGATGATTTGTTTCGTTGTTATGCATTACATATAAACATAGAAACATGTATAAAGGCAATATGTGTGTGTGCTGTTGTGATACATTATAGTACATGATTTAACTTTCTGATGCTAAAAAGAATGTAGTTGACACTTGTTGGTAGTTTCATTTCATCGTTCCTCAAAAAGTTGTAACTCTGTTGCTCTGGCCTCTTTCCTACCATTGAGTAATTAAATGGTTATTAAATTGAATGCGTTTTAATTCCCTTTTATTATTGTTTAATTTTAGTTGCAATGCTATGAGGTTAAATTTTATTTACACTTAAATGTATCATGAATATTGCTGGGCCAAGTGTGAGGTTGAGCGCTCTAAAACCGATTTAAACCCCCAATATTTTGCATTGACCGTTCCAAGGCGGTGACCGCAGCTTTATTCTTATGTGTGTTTATGTTGTTTTGTATTGTGCTGTTTTGTGCTGTTTTGTACTGTTTTGGCAATTGGTCACTTGCCTTAAATAAAGGACGAACTAATTGTATATAATGAAAATTCAATACTTCATAAGCAGCTGAAGTTTTACTTCTTTATACTGATGTGATGATCACTTATTAGATATTGTGATATTAATGTCATTGTTCTTTTTTGCAGGAAAAGATTGCAGCACGGTTGATGCATTTTGCTATTGTTCCTCTGCTGGCATATTATGACGATCATCAAAATGAGCAAGTTCCTCTTATAGTTATCAATTACATTTCATCTTCATAGTTTATTTTTGTTAGTTGTGTTTGCGTCACACTACATAACATCGTCATCTCGTACCCACGAAAGCTTCGTGCTGCAGTATTTGGTGTTTACTCTTTTTACTCTTATGGCATTGCCCCGTAGGAACATATATGCTTTCCTTCTGTCTATCTTTCCGTCTGCAAAAGGGGATATATGATATCTTAAAAAATAATGATAACACATTTATTTAACGTATACGTTATCAGTACATGTTTAATGCTTTTTAAATACCCAATTCTTTAATCTCTCAACAATGGGTAGTTTTAATATAGTACACAATAAGTTTTATGTTATGTGCATATTCATATAATGTCGTTATCTGCGCGTTTGTGGAATACGGCATACTTGTCAATTATTTGGTTTGGATCCCAAAAAGCTGTTAACTTCTAATCCTTTCTATTGACCGTCGATAGTCGGGAACCGTAGAGTTATTCATTTTTATTGTTTATTTGTCAAATGCGTTTTAGGTTTGGCGATTCGTTTGGCAATTTGACATAAATTATCCCATGAATAAAAATCAAAGCGCTGTAGGCGCTGAAGGCCTGTGGCTAGATTTAGTGTGACGTAAAATGCATTTAGGATGTATTGTCCGAATTTCTCCTTTTGTCCGAATTTATACGGATTGACCCTAGCGGTATAGTGCAGAAGCGCAGAGACAGTAAGAAAAGACAATATTTGTGTATATGTACATAGACGGTAGAGGACTACACGATACTGGTGGTTGGAACGATAACATTTTGTTAAACTCTACAGATCTGGTATGGGTTCGTCTACATAGGCGGTGAAGATATACAACAACAACACCATGACCGCAAAAAACTGTTATTGTTGACGTCAAATACATCACTTTCAATAGACTAAAAAAGCTTTATTTTACATAATTAACAGATCAGGAAAACACTCATACTTCCTTTGTAATGTGTATACAAAAGAAAATCCACTTTCCCTGATAAAGAAAGGTGTACAGATTGTGTACTTTGTCTCACGTAGAACTTCTCGCGCTCAATTTGCGCGCTCGATCTGCGCAGTGAAATACCATATCCGGTAACTTCGTCTATTTCCGATAATGATCGTTAATATTAATTGTTTATGTTTTCATTTTCTTTTTTCTGGAATGTCTTGTTAACGCAAAATAAAATAACAATATTTTAAAATATGTTTATAAATACCAAATATAATGTTTAAAAAAAAAATGTCTCAGAAATTTTTTATTCTTACTGTCTCCGTCAACACTAACATCTTTTCGGCCTAGACCGTCAAGTGAGGAACACTATCTCTCATGAATATGTAAACAATAAAAACTATGACGTAGCCAATGCTTAGCAAGTTTGCTTCAGTAATATTTTTTACACTTTTTATGATACGGTCATGTTATATAGTGATGTTCTGTATTTTCAAGGCGGGTTATTGAGATCTGCGAAGAACTTCTTTTATTGGGCATGAATTAAGTGGTAAATCGGAGTTAAGGGATTCGGTGTTTGGCAGCCAGCCAATTTTGATAGGCTCAGAAATTTGTATCATTACTAAGGCCTTGGGGCTACGCCCCAGGCCAAAAACACTTTATACTTGAATTGTCCACCATACCTCATTTTACTATTAATAATAGTAGAAAAGAAATCATAATGCATATATGAAAAAGTGCGTAATTTATTCTTATACAATTTTATATGCAGATCGTAGGATAGATTTATCATTGATATATTTTTATATCAATTACTATATTTGATCCCATTCTACAGTGTATACCTCCTCAAGAACTACAATATAAAGAAATTATATAAAATATGATTACGGTATAATGAAATAAATATGCGGGTCGAAATGGAATATATGGGAATATAATGCGCGGCGTTTTATGTAATCATAAGTAAAAGGTCAGATGACAGACAATAAAAACAACACTTAAGTTTGCGATATATCTACAACTGCATCGCTTATTTAAAGCAATATTTGTTGACAAACAATTTATTTGTGTGTATCGACGATCAATGTTTAAATACGAAAAAAAACAACCTTAACATTTGGAAAGCAGTGAAAAATTAACGCGGGGTGGGAGTACAACAATACCCTCATTTATTTATAGAGGCATACATAATGGTGTTGCACACTCTTTAGGTTATATAGATAGCCATAGACTCTAAGACTTGCGGATGGTAATACGAATGGTTTCTGTAGCTTCTAGAGTTCATATATTTACAACACTGTCGCTTCCTTGTTACTATCGTCTTTCTCCGTTTATTCACGTAAACGTTTGAGAGGCATCATTTCATACACAGATCTGGGCCTAGGTCATTGTATTTCAAAGAGAAATATCCTGATTTACTTTAAAAAAAAACCTGATTGTGTTCGTCAAACTTTAAATAAATTCCTCAAATTGCTGAAATATCTGTCCTTTGCACAAAAAGTGTAAACGAAGATCTTGAAACAATTGATTTAAGGAACATCACATCTAACTTCAAGGTGCGTGTTTTAACATACTTGCTGATGTTCTAATTTTAGCATCATACTGTGCATTTAGAGCTCAATAATGGACAATCGCGGTTTCTTGGGATTTACAATGTATTTTAAATGATTAAAATACTGTTATATAGTTAAGTAGTTAAGTAGTATAGTTAAGTTTGGTATCATTTTATGCCATAGTAAAATTATCGCGAATTCCTGTTCCGAAGTCGCTACTACAAAACATACGTATTTATGTCTATTTATATGTATGATTTATGTATGTTTATTCGTTTGTCAGTTATTGCACTTTTTTTAGTAAACCAATCTGTCTTTTTGCAGTCAGTTGGATTGATTAGTTTTTATGCTCCCCGAAATAAAATTTCGGCGAAGCATATAGTTGCCGGTTTGTCCTTCCTTCCTTCCTTCCTTCCTTCCTTCCTTCCTTCCTTCCTTCCTTCCTTCCTTCCTTCCTTCCTTCCTCCTTCCTTCCTCCTTCCTTCCTTCCTTCCTTCCTTCCTTCCTTCCTTCCTTCCTTCCTTCCCCCCTTCCTTCCTTCCTCCTTCCTTCCTTCCTTCCTTCCTTCCTCCTTCCTTCCTTCCTTCCTTCCTTCCTTCCTGCCTTCCTTCCTTCCTTCCTTCCTTCCTTCTTCCTTCCTTCCTTCCTTCCTTCCTTCCTTCCTTTCTTTCTTTCTTTCTTTCTTCTGCTTCCTTCCTTCCTTCCTTCCTTCCTTCCTTCCTTCCTTCCTTCCTTCCTTCCTTCCTTCCTTCCTTCCTTCCTTCCTTCCGTCACACTTTTGTTACCGTTTCATAGCGCCTTCAATACTTTACCGATCTCTTTCATATTTGGCATGTAGGTACCTTGCATGAACCTCTACCTTTTGATGAGGTTTGAGGTCACTGGATTCAAGGCCAAGGTCACCGAGGCTAATGATAGATTTTCCGTCACGCTTTTGTTACAGTTTCTCATAGGGCCTTCACTACTTTACCGATCTCTTTCATATTTGGCAAGTAGGTACCTTGCATGGACCTCTACCTTTTGATGAGGTTTGAGGTCACTGGGTTCAAGGTCAAGGTCACCGAGACTAATACTAGATGTTCCTCACGCTTTTGTTACAGTTTCTCATAGGGCCTTCACTACTTTTCCGATCTCTTTCATATTTGGCATGTAGGTACCTTGCATGGACCTCTACCTTTTGATGAGGTTTGAGGTCACTGGGTTCAAGGTCAAGGTCACCAAGGCTAATAATAGATTTTTTTAGGTGGTTATTAACACATAGATTGACAAAGCGCATCATCGGGGAGCATCCATCGTTTCCAACGATACTTGTTGTTGTTTTTGTTGTTTTGCATGTACAAAATTAATACAACGATTGATAAATAAAACAAATACATGTAAATTTGTACTTCAGTAACTACAATAATCAGTGAATATATATTTTAAGGCCATGCTCAGAAATAAATCTCTGTGGGACGCAACAGAGGGCGATCGCTGTGAAATATGCTTGGTGAACAAAAGATTAAGTGGTATGTTCGATTTAAATACAGTGTTTTAGTTTTAAATTGCATTGTTTTTAAAGATTAGAACCTTCTTCGTGTTGACTTAACTTTTCTTTAAGATAGAAGCGTTAATCATTTAATTACAGTTAATTTTGATGGACATGATTTGATCCGCGAGTCTCAGGCTAATTGCGCTCGTAAGATCCGCACGTGTTGTTCCTGTATGCGAAACTCCTACATCAATCCTGTCAAGTGTCACACGTGTGGGGAGACCATTGAACCGGTTATAAGTATGCCTTTTCTTACATTTCCATACACAACGATAAATATTTTATTCCGCTAATATTCTCACATGGCTATTTCGGTATGGATGCTAACGATACGTGTGTGTTAATGTTTCGGCTTTATATTGATCGCATGTTCACAGCCCGTCTTTTTCACTTTTTTGAACGCAAATATAAACATGTTTGCGATGAATAGCAATGCGAGATCGGCTTCAAATTTAGATAGAATTTAATTTTTTTGTTAACGCATCTTTTTCTTGCGAATAAATATCATAATATAAATATGTTCGCCAAACTTAACAGATTAACAGCATAACAGCTTTACTTATAATCAAAATTTTTTAAATTACACATTGGTGTTGCGTTTTTGTTTAACGCAATTTGTTCTTTCTTAGATGCAAAATGGGGAGCCTTGCTTTTAGCTGGCTATGATGGTAGAAATGGAAGATTGTTTATTGAAGACATCAACCGATTTAAGGAAGTCATTACCTCGACGGTTCTTCCAGCCATGAGCCTCAGGTTTGTAATACAATTTGATATCAGGGTTATTTTTGGATACGTTCCGTTGTTGATATGCATTAGTAGAAATTATGTTCGAAGTAAGTACAATCCCAAAAATATAAATTGGATAGAGCGTTTTATGATTAAACAGTATTTATCGGAATGCAACGATTTCAGTTGTTGGCTAGTAGGCTAGTAACATGTACCCATGTATCTAGTGCTTAAATAGTGTTACTTAGATTTTTTAATTGATTGCGCGTAAGCCAGAGCTTAACATATTCATAATTATTTAAAACGTGCTTATTATTATTACGCTATTATTAACAAGCCATGAAACAAAACGTGAAGAATTTGTTAATTGATACTCAAAAGGGATAATCAGTTTCCTATTCGATTTCATCCCATTACAACATACAAGTATGGCATTAAAATACGAAAATATTGTTTTACGGGGAATATCGTATATCCACTAACAGGACATTTATAAAGCCAGTAGTACTATAGTTTAATCACTAAACACACAATACAATTAATAAGTGCTCTGTTGAAAAATCTGTTATTGCAGAAACAATTACTTGCTCATTTTTGAAGATTAGTTAACGATGATGTATTCGTACGCATATCATGTGAAGTTCTTTAAGATTCCACAACTTTGCTCGATCATGTATTATTTTGGATTTTTTCAGCCAAGACAATGTTGTCACTGTATTTCCTCATACAGACAATGGAACAAGCGCCATTAGACAGTTAGATATTGCTTTTGAACAGCTTCGAGCTATGGATATAACAACATTGTTGTTTGTGTACTCAGGGCACAAAGGGCCGCATGATGACTCAGGGCAGGTAGATGATAGCAGTCTACACATTGGCCATAATGAATACTATCCGCTAGCACGGCTAAATGACAATTTGAATATATGGCAAAGAGACAAGCCACAGTTCAACAAAGTGGTTGCCTTTTTTGATTGTTGTTACCCTGAACCATTGAAATTAGAAAGTCCTCTCAAGCTTATTCAATTCAATCCAACGGCCCCGACGGAACGAGTAAATGCGACCAGAAACAAGGGCAGTCCGTTTTTGCAGCATGTTCTTCAAGCTTTTACGGCCACAGCTAATGGTGGTTTATGTACATATAGAGATTGTGAATGCAGTAAACATCTTCATGGAGATTTTATCACTCTGGACGATTTGTGGAAATATCTAAACGAGCATGTTCAAAGAGGTTATTTAGATATGCTTAAGCCACATCTAAATACACATGACATAAGTTTGTTGGACACAATCTTAGCGTATAATTATAATTTTGAAGTAAAATTTACTTTCAAATTAGAGTGGAATGATAAATTACTAGAAAAAACTGTGCATCCAAGAGATTTCAGAGAATTGTACGAACTCAAACTGATATTAGCTGAGGAAGTTATGCGTGAGTATGTCTTCGTACATAAATGCATCAATTCATTACGCATGATTTTTGAAAACGTGTCTTAATTATAGATATTTTTTTTATTGGTCCAATTGATAAAACCAAACTTCATTAGAATGTTTAATGACTTAACATTGTATAGTGTGAGATTCGCCGCTACTTTTTGCTTTGTGTAATATATTTCCAAAAGGCCATTTAGCAATATCCTCTTTCTGCAAACCAAATGTCATCAAATTTCACATTTAATGTAGTTTATTAACAAGACAATGTCAACAGTCATAAACTTAAGCAAGCATGGATGGTTTACAGAACAATATTTAACAATAGTAAATACTTGTAATGTTTGCTTCAAAATGTTTGGTTGAAATCGGTTGGTTCCATTCTAATTGAATTTTGAGTTCGATATCAATCGATTTTTCCTAGGTCACAAGTCGTTCCCAGTTGCATACTTTATGATAATTTGTGGCAGTCTATTTTCTTTTATATATTTCCATGCAGCAATTTTACATTTAAAAAAAAATATTTTGTAAACATATTTGTGTGATTCTCTCTAAAGCGGCATATGCTATTTATTGTCATCATTTTCTGTCTGTAGACCATTTCAACTAGTTTTCGAAATACACATTTCGTTAAAACTCATACCTTTTAGTTAATACATATTTTCAGGTGACCTAGCGTGTCGAATTAAGTAAAAACATCTAAAAAATACTCACCAAATTGTAAAATCTATGACAATTACAATACAAATTTTTAACGCGATAATCTAATCAAATAAAATTAAAGATTGGTTACAAGATAACGTGGGTTAACCTGTACCGAAGATGATATTTTTAGTGTTAGTTTAGTATGTGCTTTATCAGTTCAAAGTTAAGGTAAATCGTGCAGTTATTACAAACCGTTTATATGATGGACAATATATATTACACATATATATCGATTTATTTACCTTCAAATGTAGAGGTAAATGACACAGGCATTGCAAGTGGATCAATTGTGTGTGACCGTTTTATTTTTCCAGGACACGTGTATGGCATAAATGAAAGCAGCCAATATATGAAGTCTAAGTTTGCTGACATAATCAGTATCGAAATATATACCGGACCGAGAACCAAACATATTCAAGAAATTGAATCGCTCGAAAAGTTGATGTTAGCGTGGACCTCGAAACGGATTTTGAGATGCACTGCCCGCCTATTGTACAACATAAACGTGGGAAAACCCGTAGGCCGATGCTTAAAGGACGTCCTAGATATACGGACGATGCACCAAACAGCGCTACACAAGTGCAGCCTAACGGTATAAACTTTTTTCCATGTTTCTAATTCTTTGCAATGTATAGAAATGGAATTGATCTATACCATTCCCAGTGTTTGTAATGCATATCTATCAAACTATCTACAACCACAACAAACTGAAAAAACATACTTCACCCTAACCCTTCCTGAATTTGCACGATGACGATCTGAAATATTAACAATATGATGCTATATTCTTACAACATTTTGTAAAAAGAAGGGATGTCGTTGACACTTGTGCGTAATTTCATTTCATCGTTCCTTAAAAAGTTGTAACTCTGTTACTCTGGTCTCCTTCCTACCATTGAGTAATAAAATGGTAATAAAATTGAATGCGTTTTAATTCCCTTTTATTATTGTTTAATTTTAGTTGCAATGGTATGAGGTAAAATTTTAATTACGTTTATATGTATCATATATTGCTGGGCCAAGTGTGAGGTTGAGCGCCCTATAACTGGTTCAAACCCCCAATGCTTTGAATTGACCGTTCCAAGGCCGTGACCGCAGCTTTATTCTTTTATGTGTGTATGTTGTTTCTTATTGTGCCATTTCGCACTGTTTTTGCAATCGGTCACTTGCCTTAAATAAAGGACCAACAAATTGTAAATAATGAGAATGCAATACTGCTCCAACAGCTGGAGTTTCACTTCTTTATATTAAAATCGAACAGTTTTACTAATTGTAATTTGATTTTCATATGAGAGACATTCATGGTATTACATTTGTATATGATTCATTATGATAATTAAAATAAACGTATTATAAAGTTCGTAATGGGTTTAGGACCAACATTTGACGAAGTCAGATCTAGTGAGATACAGAGCAATGATGGAGAAGCTGGATAAAACTAGCAGATATTTGAAAGAATACTTCCACGCCCTGGATATGATAATTCATCATACACCGGAAACCCGGGTAAAATTGCGTCATGTTTATAAATCAGTTCACAAGTCAACAAAATTCACAATGCACAAACATACATTTATAAGTGTTTCCCAAGAATTTATAAAAATTATTTCACTGCATACATTCTTGATTCGTGTACAGTTGAAAATAACAATGAAAGATTTAGCACTACAATCATAGTGCATTTTATTTATACAAGCGTCCCGATTCATAATCCAAAAAAACGTTTTGTTACAGTAGTAAGATGTATTGATTCATATTTTTGTCACATTCACCGCAATCTGATAATTGGGCAAAACTTCAAATAGGTTTTTTTATGGTTTGAACACATATGACGTTATTTCGGCTCTTTACTCAAGTTTTTAATGTGTTCATTTTTACGATCAATGACGTCATTGAAAACTTTGTTCGAATATATCTATAAGAAAGATGGGCACAGAATAGAAACACAAAGTTCTCATAAAAAAGCTGTGAACTAGTGTAGATACATTGTTGAAATCGAGCTATTATTTTTCTATAATAATTCGTTTTCGAATAACCAAGGTTACAGTTATAGATGCGTTGCAAAATATACTTTTATTACGTTTGATAATGTATAATGACCACAGTTTATTGTTGAACCACTTTTTGTCTTTTGTAGTTTCAAAACAACCGTTTGGACATAACATTTCTTGATTTTCCCAATCGCTACACCCTGGTCCACATGAGTCTTGTACAGACGACTGGCGTTCAGGAAGTAACACAGCAGTGAAATGGGCCCTTGGACTGACTTCATTTACTCGACGAGTACATGTACTGTTATTTATCATAATGTTGTGTAACGCTTTTGTACACGCTTTGTTTGAATTGCATAGATCCTTATTTATCAAATTTATTCATGTTGTTACATCACACTAAGCAAGTCGTAAACCTTTAATAGCAGAACGCTTTTGATCCCAAAATGTGTGTTGACCATAACATGTGTGTTTGTAATAATAATTTTCTTGACGGCTGTTGACTAGCTGTTGACTCCGTGTTGTATTTCTGTATATGGCCGTAACCTTTTGAGGTGAAGGGGGCATACAGATTCGCCGTTGTACGCAGGTCCGTCCGTTCGTCCATCCGCCCGTCCTTCCATCCGTCATAGTACGTTGTGTCCCGCGTAATTAAACAAATATTGATACTTAAGGGGTGACACTTTGCAAACATAACAACCATCCTGTGAACTTGCAACCTTCGATATTTCGGTTCGATTATTATAGACGCAACATGAGTTGTAGCCCCTTTTTGGCAAAAAATAACATTTGTTTACTTATGTCGCGTAGCTTAAAATGTATGTCTGCCAGAGGCTGACACTTCACAAACATATTATCCAGCATGCTATCTTTCGCATCGGAGAAGTTCGAATTATTAAAAACAAGTGCTGCTACAGGGCAGAACTTTGTAACAAACAAATAACTGTATGTTAAATTGCGTATCTCTATATGCGCAAAGGATACTTTTTACGCAGCCGTAATTATGGCCTCTCGCGCGTAACTCAAACAGTATTGCGGCTACAGGGCAGTAACTTCAAAAAATTATAACCAGCGCGTGAATGTTCGTACCTCCATAATTTGTTTTATTTTTTTCTGACATAAGCGGGTTTTTCAGACTAAGTAAATATGGGTACTTTTTTTAGTTTTAATGTTTGATTAAGTATATATCATCAATCAATTATTTGGGAAAAGCTCAAATAATCTGATTTTGTTATAAATCTATTCCATTGGTACATACTTGTTCATATTTATATTTCTTTCAGTTAAAAAACTGAAATTATTACATGAATGTTATGTTACAAGAGGTACAATTTCATGCATTAAGTACATTTATACTCTTGCTAGTAAATACGCATACATATGTATCGACAATAGAGAAATGTACTTACCCGACACTCATAAATCACCTCCGGTAGTGCTCAACTGTTCTGTTCATATCGTTCTATATTATCTTTGTCTTTTGGACAGATTTAAAAAACAAACATATTTTACACCAGAAAACAAGCTTTGTTGTTTTCACGTTGAACCATTGAACTTGCGCTTCGAATCCTGCAATAATGTTTTATTTTGATATTGTTTGAGTTTCATATGACATAGTTATAACTGTGATTCGTGTGCGTCAGTTAATGTGTTAGTTGTTTCTTACATTAATTGTTAATGGAATCCTTAGTTATGACATGTAAAAATTATATTTGGGAGAAAAACATTGTTATTCTCAATATGTGCATTATGTTCATGGCGCCGATTTATGCTCGTATATTCCTTAAGAGCGTCGATGCCTGTGTTATATTTATAATATCAAATTACACGTTTCAACAGCTTTTTTCATAATAAAGTATAATAAAGATTTGTATCGTACACAGTTATTTAATACAGGTCGATCGAAAAATCGAATACTCGAATATATCATTGAGAACAATATTTTGACCAATTATCATGAAGTTTTGTAAATACTTTGGCTTATTGAGTGGTCGGGCGTCTTCACCAAAATGTTAAAGATTTTAACCCCAAATGACCAAGTTTCAAACTCTTTTAAGATATCATTAGAATTGGTGTGCTAACCATTTTTCATGAAGATTGGACAATAAATCTTGCCTCTTAAGTGTTCACAAGCTTTTTCTTTTATTGGACCTAATGACTTAGTATTTTACCCCAAAGTACCAAAGTTCAAAGAGACATCATTGGGACAAAGGTTCTGACCATGTTTCAAAATAAGAAAATGAATCTGAACCCAATATTGTTCACAAGCTTTTTCTTATGTGATGTATTGACGTTGTGACCTACATTTTCATCACTCTTGACTCAGTTTCGATCTTTGCCGATTTATTATTGGGGCAAGTATCAAATTTCATGAAAATTGGAATATAAATTTGGCGTCTAGATTATTGAAAAGGAAATTATTAATAACGAACGACGGAGAAAGGTGATTACAAAAGCTCATCACGAGCATGGGTTGAACATGTCAGCTTAACAATTTCTAAAAGTAATGACCTTGAAGAATTGAAGAAAAGCATTTGAGGTAAAAACTAATTTGATGGTAAGTTTCACTTCACGCTTTCCCATAATTCCTCACATAACACATAGCAAGTAATTCTCTCTCATGTTCAACCTCCACAAACAGATCGGACTAGCATTACGCCTAACTCTAATATAAACATCTGCCTTCAAAACGAACTACGTAATTATAAATCCCACGGTTTATGTTTTGAATAAGTTTGTTCTTTTTTATACGTTTGAGTGCAAACCATATCGAGTTGACCATTGGCATTAAGCCGCTCATCTGAGACCCGAAGAATCTTAACTATTCTCAGAGGGTGAAGTTCAGAAGACAAAGTTGTGATAATTAAAAATGTTTTCAACACATATTTAAAACTTAGGTAAATGAATGGGGACACCTCTATTGGAGTATCGCAATTAGTCCATTTGTCTATCCTGCAAAAGAGGCTCAATACGGTTACTTGTAAATTATTTATGAATCGCACGGAGAGATTTCAATTACAGCTCCTGACATACCATGTGAATTGTAGGACATTCGAATCAAATTAATCATTTCGTGTTGTTTCACTGGTTATATCACTCCATAACTTTCTGGAAAATGAATATTATAATCTGAAGTAATCAAAATGTTAAATTTTAGTAATTCAATATCATAAACAATTAGGCCTGTTGGTAATGTTTCTGAATCTATCACCAATATCTTCCTCCTAATCCTTTCCAACTCCTCATCGTCATCATCACCACCATCATCTTTACAATCAAACTCAACTCTATCATCATTGTATCTTTTAAATGGTTTTAATCATCTTCTGAAAGAAGCAACTTCAACCTTTCTTAAAAGGGTTAGATAAACTAGCATGTTCCGTGGAGGCCGTATTTTGTAAGCACCGGAGCTAATTTCAAATTCAATAAGTCATTAGAACACGTGTTTTGAGCAAGTTTTATTAGGACTACAGATGTTTTACAAGATTTTTTTATATAGTCATACAAGGGAAACTTCCCAATTTTCTGGCACACATGTTTTCAACAGGCTTTTACCATTTTATAGGCTTGCCAAGATATAATTTGTACAGATCATAGAAGCATCTTATAAGATGATTTACAAAACATTTGATTTCAAGACTGTTAACAAGCGTTTTCTTTTATTGGACATATTGACCTAGTGTTTTTCCTTCTATTAACTAGTATTAAACTCTGATATCATTAGAGCAAATATGCGGAAATGTGACATGATGATTGGACAAAGTACGACTTCAGGAGTGATAACAACGTTTCCTTTCTTCATGTTAAACAGTGTAGTTAGCATTAGTGCCAGTTTAAAATTTTATAAATGTTTAATCCAAACAACCACAAATAACATTTGAGCTATTTTAAAGGTGCTAATAATAAAATCTTCTTTAAATTTGGAAGTTCACAATGACAAATTCGCACAAGTGGCGTAAACGGGTGGTGTGCGTGGGCAGCCAAGCAGCATGTATCAATCAATTTCTCATTAAAAACCATGACGCCTGAGAGCCAATAATTCCGCCCACGGACCACATGCTAACGCCGTCGCAAAAAATAGACAACACGCAGAATTTATAGAGTTAAAGTCATTGTTTATGTCCATCGAACAAATTCTTTGCTCGAAAACTATTATAATGTTGTTATAACCGATTTCAAGCTGTCACAGTCAATATGCAATCGTATATATACTTTTATAAATAATAAATAACATTTGGAGATTTTGGAGAGTTCTGTTGTTCTCGTCATCTTTTGTGACACTACGAGGATTGCTGATATGAAGTATAAAATACATCATACATTTTATTATCACAGATTGCAAAGTGGGCTAAGTGTTAGACTTTTACGCCAGGGGTCAGTGGTTCGAGCCCAGTTAAGCGTTACTTTTTTTCTTTCTTTAATCTTTATTCTTGTTTTTTTTTACTGGAGAATTTTAGATCAAATGTTTACATTTATCAATATAAAGCATTTAATGACAAACTTCAATACCTGCAAAAATCTGTGAAAAGGTCCCTTTAACTATTTTACGAGGTACATTTTTTCTTCATTTTTTATAACAAATATCTGCTGTTAACATATATATTCAAAGTTATCAATGAGATTGAAATGTGTATATAGTAATGCGAAATACTTATCACATTTATAGTTTTTGAACAGTGATTAAAACAGCGTTTTGAACAAATATAAATATCGACATTTCCATCAATTATCAACAAACCTTTTTTTAAAATAACTATTATAAAAACGATAAAACAGGTATGCGTGTAATTCACTTATTTCAAGTATATCAAGTTATGTACTATTTGAAATTAAACCATGGTCGGATAGGTCTCATTTAACTACAGTAAAAAGTTAATGCCGGGTAATAATGCAAACTGAAAGTTGTATTGTAATATATAAAAACTCAACAAATTGTCAATGTCTTTGTTACACTATTGATGTTTAGTATGTTTGACGAAACTTAAAAATACAACTGTTTAAGAATTGATACAAAAAGGTATAATACATATAATGGAGCTCATTCATATTTCGATGATTATTTTAAGCAACCCTATAATATAGGCACGGATCTAACGGAAATGGGCACGAGGCACAGTGCCCTTTCCCTCTCTGCTTAAACGGTTTTTGTGCAAAAAACGGCTGATGTTCCAATTGATCCCTGCTATTTTTTAACCTTATTCTCCATAATCCTACAGTTATGGCGTTTTGACTTGATTAAAACAATAATAACTATCTTCCTAGTGCTATAGGCACTTTCATGATTTTGAGACACTTGTTATGTTATGTAATTTAGAATAAAGAACGTTGGCTTCACAAAAAGCGTATTTGCTATAGTTGCTTTAAAGCGTCTTGGTTATAGTGAGCATCTGTCATTTACAATAAATAAGTGGTGCGAACATTTTTTTATGGGAAGTTTACAAACACACGGTATTTTTCTAAATATCCTAATCATGGGAACATTATATTTGGACATTTGTCTTGAGATACCTTAGTCAGCGTTTCTACAGCATTATCGCACTTACTATGCACACTGAATACATACCCTGATGGAACACACGAAAGTGATGCATGTATTTAACATCTATTATAGTCTTTTACATGTTAACTGAGTGCTTAGTGTGTACAATTTAATTAATTCCAGCTGTGTTAGTTGAAGTTTATTCCGTTATTCAATATACGTCTACAAGTGACATTTTAAACTATGCAAATTGCATAAGCCTATTATGAAGTTAAACATGCAGGCAATTCAATGAAGTTAAAAAAACACACACACATAATATAGTTTCACACACATAGTAGTCTTCAATAACACTTCCTTTGCAGGTGAGAAAATACGTGCATGTTTATTTTGTTGTATTGTTACTGGTTGAACTGTTGAATGTCAATAACCATTTACAGAAAGAAAAACGTCGTTTTTATGTAACGTCTTTATTTTGAAAGCACCATTATTCAATATCAGCATATAAATTTATGACAATTAATTGCACATTAACTTCTTGCCCTACCCCCCCCCCCCCCCTCAATTTCAACACAGTGCAACAAATCTTGACCCTCAGTGGGGTCATCTTTCGTACCGGCCGGTGGTCTTGTTATTGTTCAAATATATAACACGAAAGGGATGAACACGTCAGTATCAATGTCGATATATTGGTACTTAATTACAATAGGTGCTATTTAAACATGACTGTGTTTTATCAAGTGAACTTTTACACAATGACGTGTATTTATAAATTAACTAAATGATGATAATCTTAGCTTATTTTTTCTTTCTCTAATTATTAAATAAATTTTCAAACGATAGACGTGTCTAGTAAAAACGTAATTCTGCATTCATTACAATTTACATTGTACATGCCATTTAATCATCGCAATTTGAGGATGGTTACTCGGTTCGAATTCACATTATTGAATGTCAACGAATATTTAAATTATATTTATTATTTTTAACACGTTACGCATTTTTCTTCATTTATTATAACAATTATCTGCATTCAACATATATTTAAAGTTTATTAATAAGCATTGAACTCTGTATATATAGTGATGCGAAATATCATATTAAATGCGATTAACTGTTGATTTTTAGCAAGGACGAAATTGTTTTGCAGGGCTAATATACTTGTATCAAATACACCAATTAACATTTAGAATATTGATTATATGACAAAAACAACTTCAGAGCACGAACAATTTAATTTCAATTAAATAATATTTACGAACTTTTGAAAGTGTCTGGTTAATGCTTTTTCACATGATGATATGTTAGACCCCGATTGATATTGAACAAAGACAACGTGATGAATATTTCCACAGTACCGCGTCATTTTGACTTAGACAATCCCTAGCAAAACACAGCATTGAAAACTGCAAAGGACTTCATGGCGTTCCATAATACTGTTCAGTGTACATCGATCATGATCTATTTATAGAACGCTCTACAGTCAACTAGTTTTATATCGCGCGTGTTTACATTAAGCGTTAGGAAATACTATAAACGACAGTGAAGTCTTCTTAAACACGTTTAATAAAGTTCAGCTGTGTATAAATGTGAATTTAAGGCACGAAACTCTATGGAAATTAGGGTTATATAAACATTTTACGCAGGTACTGCTAACAAAACATTTTATTTGTTAAATCGTGAATAAAATGATGTTTTTATGTTCAATTGTAAGTTGGTCGTGTAATTATAACTTTTAAAATATAGTGTAATTACTGATGATGGTACGTGCTGATATGTTAACGTATGCAAATTTACATTCAAGTCGTTAATCTATGTATGTTAAGCTTCTTTTTTTAAACTGATGAAAAGCAACCGTTGTGCAACAATTTCTCTGCTATTTTCGATTTCCATTATGCCACAATGAGGATTATTTTAAGCGTACTTTCGAATTCAATTGATTTTTGTAAAATATATTCACCTATGGATTGTAGTGCCAGGTACTGAGCCTAAGATTTAACTTTATTAACACGAAGGTAAGGTGAAGTTCGTCAAATGTTATACAATCTTTAATTGAGATAGAAAAATATACGTGTCGGAAAAGACCTTTTCTTTTGAACACGCATTCGCTTCAAATTCCATTTTTTTATTTATGTATGATCAGAATACTTCATGTAGTCATATTTTATTGCATGTGTACAGTGTCAATATGCATGTTCTCGATCGTGTCGAAGTTGAAAATGTTGTTTCCAATAAACCATTTAAAAAAATTACTTGATCGGAGACATCGTGTACGCATCGAAATAATAATGATGGTGTATAGTAGTTAAAAGTTTCACCATCTGTATGGTGTAATAATAAATGAATAATGTTAACGAATTGTAATATGTGGTTAATTGAAAGACACAAGGTGCTATACTAGTCCTTAGTGAAGTCAGAATCCTTGTCTAAAAATACACGTAGTTTATAGGGGCCTTTTCACAGATTTTGGCATGTATTGAAGGGTGTTATTAAATGCTTAATATTGATAAATGTAAACATTGGATTTAAAAAGCTCCAGTAAAAAACAAAAATAAAATTAAAAAAAGAAAAAAGTAGATGTATGGTATGTTCTCAAAGCAATTGGGAAATGGTTTACATGTGCATAATTGGATGTATTCTGAGTATTTACCTTTCATCTTGTATCAGATGTGCACTGTTTTTGTCTTCAATTTTTATCATGCTTGATATGCTTGTAGCTAAACTTAACGGCAACGTTCAAGTCCGAAGGTTTATGGCATAAAACATTTAAGAATCTTTCCAGTATATTCAAATTTACATAAACTAATAAACCGATTAGAAGGGATATCTTGGAATGAAACAGCTATAAATAATTTATATTTGTGTTCAGAATACAAATTACTCTTGTGCGTCATGTTAGCAATACAACATGAAAAGCGTTTATGTTTATTTGTATTTATAGAAACTTAAGTGCAGAATATGTTCTTGTAAATTGAAACAAATAAATTAATGTTAGTTAACTTTATGTCAATTAACCATGTAAACATACGTTAAACATCAGACTAGCTAAGACCAGTTCAATAATATAATAAAGTTATTACACACAACTGTTGATCTTTCATAAAAGTAATCAAGACAAAATCCTCTATCATATATATCTTGAAAATTCATTTAAAATTATTTTATTATTATATACATACAGTTATATGTAATATGAAACATTACCTTTTTAAAAAATCTCTTTGAACAAAGCATACAATTATTTGAAGATAGTTACAGGTATTCAAGCACAAAATTACACTTATATACAATTTTCTTACTGTTCAACATTGTGAAAAATCTAGAATACCATATTTGCACAATGTTTAAATGTACCAGTTGCGCATTTATACCACAGGTACTTGAAAAATGTTTTTGGTCCTTATATATGTAATAAGAGTAAAGGTATCCAACGATGATGAGTTGTATTTAATAACACAATGCAACAGCATAAACGATCAAACAATGCACACATATGTCATTGTGGTTGCCAGCAGGAAGCGTTCATCTATGATAAAACACCTTTTATTTGATGAAAATCGTCCAAGTATGTCCAAAACAGCCAATAGTTTCACAAATAGCACCCCAAAATGAAAGTGTGTAATTCCTAACGTCCAGCTGTCAGTAATGAATTTAGAATTGTGCGTACTTTTGGATTACGTTGAATGTTCAACAGCTGAATTAACTTAATTCGTGGATGATTTAAAGGGATCTTTTCACGCTTTGGTAAATTGACAAAATTGAAAAAAGTTGTTTCAGATTCGTAAGTTTTCGTATTAGTTATGATATTTGTGAGGAAACAGTAATACTGAACATTAACCATGCTCTAATATAGCCATTATATGCATCTTTTGACGATTTTAAAACCTAAAAATTATAAAGCGTTGCAACGCGAAACGATTGAATAATTTGGAGAGTTCTGTTTTTGTCGTAAAATTTTTGTGAAACTACGAAGATTGCTTATATAAGGTATAAAATACGTCACTAATGTGTACTCGGCGGAATAGCTCAGTAGGCTAAAGCGTTTTTACTTCAGGACTCTGGCAGGACTCCAGGGGTCACTGGTTCGAAACCTGCTCCGGGCAATGTTCTTTTCCTTTTTTTATTTTTTTTCTTGATTTTTTACTGGAGCTTTTATGATCCAATGTTTACATTTATCAATATAAAGCATTTAATGAATAAGTTAAAAAAAATGCCAAAATCTGTGAAAAGGCCCCTTTAAAGATATGACCAGTTTTAGGAGAACCATTGCATGAAGCCTTTGTGTTCATTGTGAGTATATAGCGTCCAAACATGCGTCGTGGGGGCATCAGTGTATGTGACACATATATGTGTGAGTGTGTGTGTGTGTGTGTGTGTGTGTGTGTGTGTGTGTGTGTGTGTGTATGCGTGCGTGCGTGCGTGCGTGCGTGCGTGCGTGCGTGCGTGCGTGCGTGCGTGCGTGTGTGTGTGTGTGTGTGAGGGTGTGTGTGTGTGTGTGTGTGTGTGTGTGCGTGCGTGCGTGCGTGTGTGTGTTTGCATTTTGTTTTTATGCCCCCGGATCGAATGATCGGGGGTATAATGTTTTGGGCCTGTCTGTCTGTCATTGTGTGTGTCCTAAAACTTTAACCTGGAACATAACTTTTGCAATATTGAAGATAGCAACTTGATATTTGGCATGCATGTGTATCTCATGGAGCTGCACATTTTGAGTCGTGAAAGGTCAAGGTCAAGAGCATCCTTCAAGGTCGAAGGTCAAATATATGGCTTCAAAGCGCAGCAGGGGGCATTGTATTTCACAAACACAGCTTTTGCTGTTGTTGTTTCTTTAAAACAATTGCAAGATGGCCATCGTTCCATAACATCATTCTTTCAGAATTATCTATTGAAATTACCATCAGCAAAGCACTGGCGACAATCTGCACTAGAATGAACGGACAGAGATTTAGTAAGCTCGACTTCTTTGAATTAAGTAGTTATAATAGTACTGCTAATAATAATAATGGTAATAATAATGAAAATAATAATAAGTTGTATTATTATTATTATTATTATTATTATTTATTAATATTATTATTAGTAGAAGTAGTAGTAGAAGTAGTTGTGTCATTAAAGTTATTTATATTATACTGCTTATTGAGATGTGTGTGTGTGTATATATATATATATATATATATATATATATAAAATATATCATTAAACAGAGCTTAAGCCTGTGATTTTTTAAAGTTTGCTTAAGTTTTCTCGCTAGAATAATATCATATCAACAAATTCAATATTGTTGCACACAATATACATTTGTTCAGTTTGTTTCGAGTCTCCAGTGAGTTTGTATATACATGATAATTGCAGCTGATGACATATGTCGACGCGTCCTGGCCAGGGCTCACAAAAAGATAGTTAAGGAGATGAACCCACAACCAGTGCTGGAAAAACTACGGGATAAAGGATTTCTCTCGCATCCGGATTACATTGATATTGGGGTATTACATGCATTCACAAATCCTGGCTAAATCATTATATAAGTGGTTTCTCATTATTTACATGTTTCAATTTTTATGATAGCACTCGGCATGTTTTCTGTGAAAGCGTTTATAGTTTACTCTTTGCTGTAAAAATATAGCCAGTTATAAGTGTATATATATAATTCAATAATTAATATATTTCTTTGATCTACATGTATATCGCTAACAAATACAAATTAAGGTTATATTTAGCAATTTAAGGTCTAAATAAGAAAATAATATTGTTTGATTCTCTTTCAGAAAGTGACTGATAAACCAACAAAAAATCGCAGCCTTCTCGGTAAGATAAGCCAAAGTGGCAAGAGAGCGTACTGCGATTTCAAGAATGTTCTTCAGGAAACCGGTCAGACGGACATATTACAAGAGCTCCAATCAAAAGAAAATGAGTTAGTGACAGTGGAAAATCCTGCACAACTTGGTGAAGGGAGAAATAGAATAGCACAGGCAATACCCCAACGGTGTGCTTGTTTGTTTATATTGGCATAGTCAACATGCAATGTACTGCACATTAAATGACAACGTTGACATTTGAAAACAGCACTATTCGCATGCGTTGCGTTTAGTGTGTAGTCAAGAGTTCATATATGATTTAGTTCTGTGGATAAAATTAACACAAGGAATTTACAGTCAAACCAGAATGTATCGGGGTACAAAGGCATTTTCTGCTTGAAAATAATATCAAACGAAAGCATATCGATACATAAACATACAAGAAAATAACATTTAAATTACCCATCAACAGTAGAAATCTCACAAAACACTTTACAGTTTTACTTGAGCTTAATGTTTGTACATAATATAAGGAATGCACTGAGTCAAACAAGTCGTCTGCTTTAAAGTAATACATGTGTAGCTAATATGATGAAACTAGCATTACTATTTTTGAAATTTCTCATAATTGAGTAATAATATACGCGCTAATGAGGCTTTACTAATAAGTCAATAAAACTATCAGGAAAATCCTTCTAATCATATTGTCAGATGTATACTTTGAAATGTTTCATGAACGCTTTTAATGATACTAAAGAAATCAAATGCTTATTTTATGGAACTCCAATCGAAGGTTTATTAAAACGTATTACCATCATACGGTAATTGCTAGGATGTTATTACTTAAAAAAAATAATCCGTTTTATTGAATTATGGGTTTGTTTTGTTTAGGATGGAAACGGACCAGCAACCAGAACCACCTGAAGAAGCAGAAACTATGCCAAATAGAGAACAAATTCAGTTGGGCGATTTGAGTCGCTCAGTTACTATAGAAATAACCATAAAAAATGACCTGCATGACGGGAGGCTAATTGAGCTGAACAATAAAATGGTTCAACAGTTGAAGAGGATGGCGGTTGATAAACTAGAGGGCGGATTTGGAATAGTGTACATATGTAAGTATAAAATAATACTCAGAATGGGAGCAGTGGTAAAATAGTTATATGTGTAGATAGATTGCTAAAGCCCAATATTTATTGTTGTAAAATATATTTCTGAAAACAGGATGAAAACCGTATTGTATTATTTACAAAATAGCATTAAGTCTATAAAGATATAATTTAAACAAACTGTAGCCTTCTGGAAACTACAAGTAATACGTATTTGTCGAACTGTATTAATCGGCCTCTTGTGGATTTTTAACAAATAATTATTTATTTAAGCTAAACAGAAAGTTCCAGGATTCAACATCCCAGTTGTATTAAAAGAAATCGATTTGCGACATCAAATAGGGATTCAGTCTCAAACGCAAAAACTAGGATCAGTTACAAATGTAAGTTCTCTGCCTGTATTTACTATTTTCGTGTACCGTATATTTTTCGTTACTTGGATTTCGTCTTTATTCAGAAAAAATAAACGTAAAGAAAATCTACGATTTACAAACACGTCTGTAGAATTCTTAAAATTGGAATCAAAAGACTAGTTTTTCTCTCAGAAATATTAATTTCTTCCCATTATAAAGCGTCGTCTTAAACAATTTCATGAAAATACAACATGTTGACAAGATTTACGAATTCATGTTTAGAAAATCTTTAATGTTTTATAAAAACTATAGAATTCTCAGAAAAACGGAAAGTTGCATAGTTATTTACGCTACTGAGCGGGTACTGAGCACTTCTTTTTGTGTACAGAAATCTTAGAATTCCTGATATGAATGGTCGGAAACCGAGCGTTTGTGTAGCCATTGTGTTCGTCCGATGTACGTTTACCATAATTATGATACATGTAGTAGCCAGTTATATCTGTTATTAAAGGGGCCTTTTCACGTTTTGGCAAATTGACAAAATTGAAAAAAGTTGTTTTAGATTCGCAAATTTTCGTTTTAGTTATGATATTTGTGAGGAAACAGTAAAACTGAACATTTACCATGCTCTAATATATCCATTATATGCATCTTATGACGATTTAAAAACCTGAAAATTATAAAGCATTGCAACGCGAAACGATTGAATAATTTGGAGAGTTTTGTTGTTGTCGTTTAATTTTGTGAAACTACGAAGATTGCTTATATAAAGTATAAAATTCATCCGTCATACATACTTGGCAGGATGGTCGAGCGGTCTAATTGGTTTTTACTTCAGGACTCCAGGGGTCACTGGTTCGAGCCCTGCTGAGGTTTACTTTTTATGCCCCCGGTAGGGTGGCATATAGCAGTTGAACTGTCCGCCAGTCAGTCAGTCAGTATGTCAGTATGTGTTTGTGTATGTCAGTCTGTCCGTCCGTCCGTCCAAAAACTTTTACATTGGCCTTAACTTTTGCACTATTGAAGATAACAACTTGATATTTGGCATGTATGTGTATCTCATGGAGCTGAACATTTTGAGTGGTGAAAGGTGAAGGTCAAGGTCATCCTTCAAGGTCAAATGTCAAATATATGGCGTCTGTCCGTCCAAAAACTTTAACATTGGCCATAACTTTTTAAATATTGAAGATAGCAACTTGATATTTGGCATGCATGTGTATCTCATGAAGCTGCACATTTTGAGTGGTGGAAGTTCAAGGTCAAGGTCATCCTTGAAGGTCAAAAAAGGTCAAAGGTGAAAAAAAAGTTCAAAGTGGCGTTCTCATGAAGCTGCACATTGTGAGTGGTGGAAGTTCAAGGTCAAGGTCATCCTTCAATGTCAAAGGTCAAAAATAAAATAAAATTCAAAGTGGCGTTCTCATGAAGCTGCACATTGTAAGTGGTGGAAGTTCAAGGTCAAGGTCAATCTTCAAGGTCAAGGTCATCCTTCAAGGTCAAAGGTCAAAAAAATAATTCAAAGCGGCGTTCTCATGAAGCTGCACATTTTGAGTGGTGGAAGTTCAAGGTCAAAGTCATCCTTCAAGGTCAAAGGTCAAAAAAATAATTTCAAAGTGGCGTTCTAATGAAGCTGCACATTGTGGGTGGTGGAAGTTCAAGGTCAAGGTCATCCTTTAAGGTCAAGGTCATCCTTCAAGGTCAAAGGTTAAAAAAAATAATTCAAAGCGGGGTTCTCATGAAGCTGCACATTTTGAGTGGTGGAAGTTCAAGGTCAAGGTCATCCTTCAAGGTCAAAGGTCAAAAACAAAATATATTTTGTTTTATTTCAAAGCGGCGCAATAGGGGGCATTGTGTTTCTGACGAACACATCTCTTGTTTTTCTTTTTCTTTAAATTTTATTCTTAATTTTTCACTGGAGCTTCTTAGATCCAATGTTTACATTTATCTATATAAAGAATTTAATGGCAAACTTCAAAATATGCCAACATCTGTGAAAAGGCCCATTTAACGTGATATAATCAACTTCGACGCGAATGCTAGGTTAATGGTGTGTTGAAAGTACTTGTTATAACAACAAAATAAATTGCCAAATCAGCATTATTTTTAAAATGTAAGCTGGAAAGGAATAATGAAAAATACATACTACTAAATCGTAAAAAACAATCCCGTCGCTGATACAGGTTCTGGGATTTATCTGCTAAATTGTTGGGCATCATATAAACATTCTGTATATTTAGTGTTGTATAAAATTGTATCAGTCTGGTTTTGTTAATAAATGTGCGAAAAAAGAAATTAGACGAATATTATATAATTGTATTGTATAAACAAGTACTTCACGTTCTAACCGAATTTTGCTCCACTGCATCAATGAAAAGTATTAATTCTCAAAACAGTACGCGGTAACGCTGTACTCTTGAATATGCACGCATCCATAAGAACACACAGAATCATATAACCAGAGAGTTTGAATGAACGGATAAATTATATTTTACAAAATTATTTATAATGAATAAAAGAAATAAGTTTCATTATTAATGTAATATAATAATATATCGTAGTACATCATTCTTTATTGTCGTGATATGAAAACATCTTTTGCGATGCGAATGACACATAGCACGTAGCACACATATTTTTCAAAATTTAACCTTAAAATTATAGAAAATGCTTCTTATATTTACCTTTAAGTCCAATATCCGAATTCCGAGCTAAAATTCGAACGATAAATATACTTGTATTATGTTATAAGTGCAAAATTACAGTGGAGACGCTGACCTTATATTTTTATGCCCCCCTTCGAAGAAGAGGGGGTATATTGTTTTGCACATGTCGGTCGGTCGGTCCGTCCACCAAATGGTTTCCTGATGAAAACTAAAGAACGCTTATGTACATTGATTATTACTGGCAGATGACCCCTATTGATTTTCAAGTCACTAGGTCAAAGGTCAAGTTCACAGTGATTCGAAATCTAAAAATGGTTTCCGGATGATAACTCAAGAACGCTTAGGCCTAGGATCATGAAGCTTTATAGGAACATTGATCATGACTGGCAGATGACCTCTATTGATTTTCCTGTCACTTGGTCAAAGGTCAATGTCACAGTGACTCAAAACAGTAAACTAGTTTCCGGATGATAACTCAAGAACGCTTAGGCCTAGGATCATGAAACTTCATAGATACATTGATCATGACTGGCTGATGACCCCTATTGATTTTCAGGTCACTAGGTTAAAGGTCAAGGTCACAGTGACTCGAAACAGTAAAATGGTTTCCGGATGATAACTCAAGAACGCTTAGGCCTAGGATCATGAAACTTCATTGGTACATTGATCACGAATGGCAGATGATCCTATCGATTTTCAGGTCACTAGGTCAAAGGTCAAGGTCACAGTGACTCGAAACAGTTAAATGATTTCCGGATGATAACTTAAGAATGCTAAGGCTTAGGATCATGAAACTTCATAGGTACATTGATCATGACTGGCAGATGAACCCTATTGATTTTCAGGTCACTTGCTCAAAGGTCAAGGTCACAATGACTCAAACAGTAAAATGGTTTCCGGATGATAGAGTGCAGGTAGAAAATAGAGCTTGGATTTTCTGCCCGAAACACGAAGTTCGTCATCTAGGATTGCCAAAACTTGTTGAACGCATTTAACCACCGTGCTATTATTCATGAATCGAGGTTGGCTATACTTAAGTATGAAAATATGTTAAATAAGACTAAATGAACATGGAATAATTGTAATACGTTTACTGGCTTCGACTAGCTTTACTTGCGACATTAAAGGGACCTTTTCACAGATTTTTGCAAATATTGACGTTTGCCATTTAATTCTTGATATTGATAAATGTGAACATTGGATCTAAAAAGCTCGAGTAAAAACAAGAATAAAATATAAAGAATAAAGGCAACCCTCAGCCGTGCTCGAACCACTGACCCCAGGAGTAAAAGTCTATCGCTTAGACCACTCGACCATCTGTGCTCGTACAATGAGTGGTGAATTTAATTCTTGATATAAGCAATCCTCGTAGTGTCACAAAATATAACGACAACAACAGAATTTCCAAATGATCAATCGTTTCGCGTTTCAACGCTTTATATTTTTTTAGATTTTTAAATCGTCAAAAGATGCATATAATGGGTATTTTAGAGGATGGTAATTGTTCAGTGTTACGGTGTCCTCACAAATAGCATATCTACATCGAACATTTGCGTATCTGAAATATTTTTTTTATTTTGTCAATTTACCAAAACGTCCCCTTTTACATATTTAACCACTTGCACCAGTCTACGATGTTCAATAACAATTGAAAGAAATAGAACATATGAATGTCGTTTGTTTTGTCCAATGTGTCAAGGCATGAAGAAACTGAGGTACAATTCATAACTTAGTTGATGCATCAATCAATCGATACCTATTAACGCAACCAATTCTAAATTGCAACACTAAGCCTTGGGGTGCAAAAGGCAACATATAATAAATTTCATGAAAGTTACACGCGCTTGACATCTAGACAAACACATTTGAATATTCTTATAGTAACATAATTCATATCCCGCCAAAAAAAGATAGACTTTCACAGTACCCGTCCACTTAAACTTGTTATTGATGTGGGTACACGGGACATTTGGCTGAAGCTACGCTACCCTCTCGCTAGGTATTTGTAGACTGATCCTGTATAACCCCTTACGGGATCAGTTTAAAGCCGTGTTACTAATAGCATAGTGTCGAAAATCAAACAGTTCTTAATTGCTGTACGTTTTCATTATTTTTCGTATTGTATTTTTAAACAATGTTTTCAAATTCATATTCTACTTTTTGCTCTACAGGAAAAGATTGCGTCACGTATGATGCATTTTGGAATCGTCCCTTTACTGGCTTATCATGATGATCATGCCAATAAGTAAGTTCCTTTATTACGAACTGTATGTTCATTACAAGTATTCACGTATTATAAAGGTTTTCAACAAAGTTTAAAATCCGGGTTAATAGCTCCTGGTAGGGCGTACGTATTTGCGTTCGGGCGGGCGGAGGTGGTGTCAAACAGGGGTTTTCCGGTCAATTATCGGATATGATAATGACTAATTATGATGAAACTTATTCTTATATAGGTTCATTTAAGCAAATATTCATAGATGGAGACTTACGTTTGATTTAATTTGGGGCGAGTCGGGTCACATTCAGTATTACTCAAAAAAGATAAAAAACGGTTTGAGCCCAATAACTTTCTTTTGATGTATATATTGAGCTTAAAAGGGTTGTGTAGGTAACGTACATGAAGACGTACGTTTGAATTGCTGTTGGGTTGAGGCATGTCAAAGTCAAGGTCAATGCGACTTAAAGTAGAAACAAAATATGCATATCGCGAAATTAATTTACTTCGGATGAAGGTATTGCGCTGAAATTGGTAAATTTAGTAGCTTAGACTGCATTTGGCACCAGTCGATTTAAGGTCGATACCATATTTACCTTAAATTTAAAAACGGTTTATGCTCAATAATATGCCGTTGAATAATGCTTGAGCTGAAAGTGTTTGCGTCAGTTACATGCATGCAAACCTCTATTTGGATTTTATAGTTAAATTGAAATCAATTTATTAATAAAACGTTCAAATATGTGTGGTAATATTTATATTATAATATTTTGTGCTGTAACAATTCTTATTGTGTATAAGTATGCCATGTTATATGTGTAATATTTATATGGTTGGTTTAATGTTCAGTTCATAACTTGATATCTAAGTCACTGCCTCAAAATGTATAGCATATCATATGTTGCACACTTCCTAATATAAACAAGCGAAACTAGATTAAACCATTTGGTGTTTAAACCGATTTGAAATGGTTAAACCGATTTAATATGGTTTAGCCTTACAAAATGACCAGAGCTATTCACTCGAATTGCACGTTTTTATAATTTACAACACGCATAACATAACAGAAAAACATATCCAGAAATGAATCAATCAGGGTTAACATTGTAAGGGTTAATGTGAAAACATTTTTGGGGCTTAAACTGGTATTATAGGGCCCAAACCTTATACTTGCAAAAGAGCTTATTAGTTTTTAGACAAATATCATTAACAATGTTTTTTTCAACGGTAAGGGTAACCGATTTGACTTACCATATAATATAGCAAAGCGTCCTTTTAAAGAAAAAGTGGATAACAATTTGATGAAGCCCAATTTACGCTTTCCTTTACTTACATCTTTTGCAGGAAATATTACTTGGTGTCGCCATATCTCGAAAATGGTGACCTTTTTCAAGCCATTGCAACGGACAAAGGTCTTTCGAAGGACGCAATGAAACTTCGGTGGGAAATTAGGACAAAAATCATGTACCAGATTGCATGTGCTATAGACTTTATGCACACAGGAAATAAATTGAGGTCGGTATTTGAGCAAATTATATCGTTTTTGATTCTAAACTGTGGTTTGGTTTATTTAGTCTGCATTAAATATGCAGTGTGGCGACGCTGCGACATAGTCTAAATATGATAAGTACACATAACAGCACTTGTGGTAACTAGCATCTTGCCATAGAGTACTGACATCCATGAAGCAGAATAAATATGCTCTTCTGAGTCCTTCGTGATCAATAATTGTTGTCTGTTGATGCAAGACAGAAGTACTGAGTCGAATATCATTTCACTGCGCAAGGAAATCGCTTAATTGTTAATGAATAACGCACTATAATAATATTTTACGGCTGAAAAATACACGCTAAGTAATTTGTAATAAACTATTTACTGCTCGTGCTTATGTCAGGACGGGTATTGATCTTATACAATAATCACCAAATCACGATGATGAAGATTGGTATAAATTTCGACCTTATTTTGTACGAATACTGGTTTCAATGTCTGCAGCTTATTTATGATATACATGTTAAGAAGTTATAACATTATTGTGGGTGACAAAACGTTGTAAACGCACTACATTTTCTCAACAAAATGTGTCTTAAAATGTACACATCAGTATAAACGTCGCAAAGATATCTCGATAAACAGTGTGGCTGTAGAACTGTTGCTATATTTCTTATTAAATTCTTTTTAAAACAGAAGATATGGTTAGATTCTGTGATCCCATATGTTAGGCGAACGTCATTGTATGGCATTAGTCTTGCGTCCTGCGTCGTCCACATTTAGCTCGTTGCTATTTCAAAGGCTACATTCTTAATAAAATCTTTATAAAATCTTCATATCCGTAAACAATTAGACCACCAGTTCATGATGTCGTTCTCCAGTCTTAATAATTCCCAGTTGTTTACTGTGACTATCCGATATCAGTTACATTCATGTTAATAATGATTCTTTTATATCTTTTTCATTTTAAAGGGGAACAGTGCTACATTTGGATATTAAGTCCAAAAATATAGTCTTGGACGCCATGTTTAATGCCAGATTGATTGACTTTGGAATCGCTCGAGAATTAAAAGAAGGCGACGTAAACATTACTGTGACCACCACGAATGTTGGAACTCTGGGATACTTTTCAGCCGATCAACACTATGTGCTGACAAAACATCATGACTATCACAATTTTGGAGTGGGCAAGTATTTGGTCTGCATAACATGAAGTAAGCAGGGGTTAACAAGAATGTACACTAGGATTATGGTTTACATTTTCTTTCATGCGTAACAATAGTTTGTATGGTTTAGTTTTAAGCTCGACTTTTTAAGGAAAATGCAAGCTGTTATTCTCGCCCTAGCATCGGCGTTCGAGCAAGATCAACGCTCTTATCGGTAAGCTTATGTCTCATGAATCGCTTTAGAAGATAATTCAATCTCAAAATGGATTCAACAAACTATCTCGAAACAAAACATTGTCATTGTAATAAAACTTCATACACTTATGACTCGTATCCAGACCAAGCTTTTAGTTTGCATATATATTGGATTGGGTATACGTCATCGTCATGTTAAGTACAATTTGCAAAATTGTTTCTGCTCAATAACAAAAAAAGAAAAAAGTTATTATAGTGAAATTAATAATATAAAACCTTACATTCAGTTCTCAGTAAGGTTGATTTTAGCATGCATGGGTCAATATCAACGTCAATGTTTCTTTAATTGAGCTATGGATTCTGCATAGTTACTCAAATACAAATTGGGCTCCTTCACAACTACATTTGAGATTGCAGATTTGGTCAAGGTCACTGTTACTTAATATAGGTAAATGGTTCCCGCCTAATTACCCTAAATATCAAATTGAGATCTTGCTTCGAAACAACTTATATAAATGCCTTATGTCCATACCTAGCATGTAAATGGGTGTGTTGGTCATGGCCATTGATAGAACATATAATTTGTTTGTTGAAAATCAATATCTCGAAAATACTTAATGAATATTGATGCATATATTCCTAATGTTAAGGGATTGAACATGGAATGAGTACTGCCTATTTTATACTATTTGATTTCGTTACTGGTGTCGTCGTCGTGTCATCGCTTCTGAATTACTTCATCCGATCTACTTTCACTGTCTCAGCTACATGGATAGGTTATCGGGTTTATATTGTTCAAATCTATTAATATTTTCTCTCTGGTGGGCGTTTCTTCATTGATTTATTTTTAAGCAGTCACATAAACAACCAAACTATGTTATATGAATTTTTACAACCAATATTGCTGCTTTCTGTATTTGCACGATGATGATCTAATATATTTACTATATGATGCTATATTCTGAAATCTTTTTTTGAAGAAAGAAGGGATGTAGTTGACACTTGTTCGTAATTTAATTTCATCGATCATCAAAATGTTGTAACTCTGTTGATCTGGTCTCCTTCCTTTCTTTGAGTAATTAAATAGTAATTAAATTGAATGCGTTTTAATTCCCTTTTATTATTGTTTAATTTGAGCTGCAATGCTATGAGATTAAATGTTATTTACACTTATATGTATCGTGAATACTGCTGGGCTAAGTGTGAGGTTGAGCGCTCTCAAATCGGTTTAAACCCCCAGTGCTTTGCATTGACCGTTCCAAGGCCGTGACCTCAGCTTTATTATTTTATGTTTGTGTGTTGTTTCGTATTGTGTTGTTTCGGTGTGGTTCGGCAATTGGTCACTTGCCTTAAATAAAAGACCTCGAAAGTGTGTATAATAAGAATTCAATACTGCTCCAGCATCTGGAGTTTAACTTCTTCATATGGGATGGGTGTGATCAATGTTAAGGGCACTGTCATCGAACATAGACAAAACAGGGTTGGGCTAAAGGTCTCTAGAACAAATTAAGCCATTTTGATGCAAGCATATATATTGTACGACAACTTTGTTTTACCATATGAGGCTCATTGGGTCAACAGTCAATGTCAATTATGGTTTAGTAACAAAATCAAGTCGTATGTGTCTTGAAATATATTTTCTATAAAAGAAAAAGTACTAAATTACTAAATAACTTGCATACTATGCAAACCATTTGGTTTAGCCATTAACTCTGACAAAAACAAGAAATGTCGAGCGCTGTCCTATAAAAGAACAAGATAAACTTAAGGCGTATTCAATGCGTTTTTGTGCTGCAAATCATGCGCGACTGAATGGCTTACTACAAATTCATTACCGTCCGGTTGTCACACTGGGCAATCTTTTTTCTCACAAACACATTAGCATAAAACTAAACACATATTTATGGTTATAAACACTGTTCAATAGGTTTTGACATGATTTCAACATTTCCTACAATTGTGTCAATTTATTCAGTTTTGATCGAGTTGATAACTGGTCGTGAGCCATGGACCGTAGAGGAGGGACTGTCACTTCGGGAATGGCATGGTAGCCTTATTGCAAGTAAACGACAGGTGATTATCTGGTATAATTTAGTTTAATGTATTCATCTAAACCTGAAGTACGTATGTAATGCAAACCAACTGTTTGCTTTCTCATATTCTTGTTTTAGAGTTTTAACATTATTAAATGTATATACAGTGAGCAAATATGTCATGTTTAGAAAGGTTTTGTTTATTTACGTTAGATGAAAACTTTGCATAGATCACACTTATTTGTTCAAGAACTCGGATTGGAATGATATTTACGTCAAGAAAGTCGCAGAGATAGCAGTCATGTGTATCAAAAGCATAACAGCAGATTCACCGACCACATCAGAAACAATCAAGACTCGTTTAAAGGTAAGAGATTGACAAATGGGGAAATAACTTAGACTACATAGACAACACCGAGAAAGAACGTCTCTTTAGTCTTAGATATGTAATATTTTACTTATGGATATTTTGTAATGGATATTTTGCAATGAATGGCTCGTGTAATTTATATTCTTTATTTTATTGAAACACAACACCGTAGATGGATTAGATATTGAACATACACGTCGCGAACAAGTTGAGAATATTTAATTTTCAAATAAATAAACGCTTTTCAAAACGATTGATTTTCTCGATATATTTTTTATTTTATTTCAAGAGTTACAATTTATTCCTGGCGCCATGAGGGATTCAAAACCTCTACTTAATCTTTCAAATAATATTTGTTTGTTTTATTATTTAGTCCATTTTCTTATCTATGTTTATTTCTTTTATTCACTAGAAAAAACAGTCGATATATAAATAATTACGAATGTTTTGTTGTAATGTATATATTTTAAAATTGTGTTTTAATGTGTTAAATAATACTTGTCTGACATATTCCGATACGTTTTAGCGATCGCATGGTGTTGTATATTTTCGTCTTCAGAAAATTTGCAGAACACACTCAGCTGATGTATGGGAAGCAAACGCAGACAATGAGCTGTGCGAAATATGCTTAGTAAATGAAAAAATAAAAGGTATATTGTTTGCATAAGGTGGTGTAACACTTATACATTCAAATAGGTATTATATTTATATTGCATCATTTAATTATTGTGGATTATCTTTCGATTTAAGGACGTACGCGGCAGTTTAGTTTTACGCAAATTTGTTTTGATTGTAACACCGGTTGCGCAATAAGTGTATGCTTTTTCGGATATTCGAATAAAAACGGGACGCATATTCAATAAGGATATGATACCAAAAATAAAGAATTATGAAGTTTAGAAGATTGATTAACACTTTGTAGCCTCTTAATAACACAGTAAGAATCGACCATCATTCCTGTTTGTAACAACTAACAACAAGCAAAAATCTCATTACGGAAAACAGTGAATACTTCCTTATAACTGAAAATGTTTGTGTCGCAAGTACGGCATGTTTAAAACGGATATTTTCCCTTCAAATTAAGCAAATAGTCATTGAATCATCATATATTAAAAACATGCCATAAAAGTATATGTGTTATGTGAAATATAATCAAAATCGTTATGTAAGTTTCAAGTTAATCTTAAAAATAAATCGGAGAACTTTAATTTCTCAAACAACGGCTTAAGATATCAACTTTTACGTAGTGTTGTTTGAGATAATTGTCAACGTAGAATATCTGATGAATTTTAAATTTTGATCTATAACGCTTTGATACTTCTGAACCATATGCGGATGTTGGTGCACCTTGCAGCACGTGTATATAATAATTGCATATTATTTTGTTCGCTTAAATTATTTCTCTCTGACCAATATGATTCGAAAAAAAAACTAACATTGTGTTTATTTTTGGTAAGCAATTGATTAAAAAAACACATTGATATACACTAAAGCATTTCAGGCTTGTTAAATTATTTGAACGTACGCCGGTACCGCACCTGCAACCCATTTATAATACACACATACCGATATATTACATGAATACAATGCATCTACATCTTTTTACATAAATATAGTTAAATCCTTTTTATTTATTTTTGTGAAACGCTGAAATACTTAAGACAAGACATGGGATCACGTGTAGCATAGGGGAATTTGATAAGGCACGTATTCTGGAATTGGAAAACAACTGCCTTTTACAATACTAGTACGTAATGGATTCTCAATAAGATATATTCTTCTAACATTTGACAGAACAATGACACGCATTATATTGAGCAAACAGGATCGAATATTTATTGATTTAGAGCATTTTCATGATGCGTTGGAACTTTGTATTTATTGTTTGACTGCGAGGTGTATTTTTAATTGTAATTGTGAACAAAAGAGCCTGGTTACTTAGTAAATATCCCCCTCTAAAGGCGTAGGGATATAGAATTGGCCATGTCCGTCCGTACGTCAGTTCATAAGCCCGTCTGTCACAAACAAAATGTTGCGGGGGAAATATTAATTCAATGAGTTTGCTTGTTTATCTGTTTTCTTCTTTCTTCTTGATAACCCACGAGCCATTTGGGTAAAGTGGAGTAAAATCTGTATGCGGGAAGGTATTAAAAGTTGAAAGTAAGAAATTATATATTTGTTAATTTTACGATTAAGTTTGTTGATATCCATGTGATGTTTTATGATATTAAATAAAATTGAAGTCATAATTATAAATGGACACAGAGAATAACATTATTTTCAACAGCTTTTTCACTTGTGTGCTCAGTTTTGTTCTTTAAGGCATATTTGCGAGTTGAACCCACACGTTTAAATAGTCTTTTAATTCAAAGGTCAATACAACAAAGAAAACCCGTCACCATAGATTTTTATTTTATTTCAATATCAGCAAAAAACGGATCTATCAAACATTATGCTTAATGTAATAAAAAATAATTAAAACTGCCGCATACGTTCTTAAAATGTATTCTGTACTTTAAAATATCCGAGTCATTGTAGACTTAAAAACAAAATACTGATTTCAGTATTATTACATTACATTGGCGTGTCAACAACTAATATATTATTGTTATTTAAAAAACTCATTATCGATAACGAAGTTCATGTAGGTAGTGAATGATTGCTTTACATATACGCAATTATTACCTTCTGTAGTATTTCTATTCACATGGGGACTTGTTTGTAGTATGTAAACGTTTTCCTAAAATGCAATACTTGTGTTGGATTAGATTTTTTCAATAATAGGGTACTGCGTTTATATACATTAATTCATACAATGATGTACCGTGAATTAGTGAAGTCATATCAAGAATCACAATAAATACCGTTGATATGCCCCTTTAAGTATATTGTATACGTATTGGTTTTTATTGAGTACTTAATTAACCTAATGTTATGATCTCGATATACATCATTTATAATTTGTATTTTCATCATATTCAAATCTACATTTTCATACAACAATAAATTGGTAAAGTCATGTCAAGAATTTCAAAAGAAGTGGTATGCCCCTTTAAATCTATTCAATTATCTTGTGTTTTTTGTTGTTGGATCAGTTTAAACTTATTTTTGTTTGATCTTTCTATACATAATTTGTGTTTTCACTTAAATTAAAATCTACTTTTGCATTGGCATACATAAAACATAGGGCAAGTCACGTCAAGAATTACAACTGATACCGTCGATATGCCCCTTAAAATGTTTTGTATTCATCTTTTGTAAGTTGGATGCTGCATTTACTTACTTTTACTGATCTTGTTTCAAATACCTTGTGTTTTCATTTACATTTAAATCTACTTGTTTCATTTACATTTAAATCTACTTTTTCATTGGCATACAGCAATACATGTACTTGTATGTGTTTGACCTGCACCATGTACATGGTTTCCACTGTGTTTTTCAAATTAAATTTTAATACATGTAGTTAAACTGCATTTGTGAACACACGACGTCGGTGACCTATTGTTTTATTTTTATATTTGCATTAAACATTTAGGTAAATTTGGAAAAAAATCTAGAGACAGGAAGGCATGTTAAAATAAAATTGACTTTAATGCATTTTATTTATTTTCATATGTTGTTGTTGTTTTTTTTAACTTGATAAAAAAGATGAATCAATCGATTCATGTTTAAAATTTAAATTTAAATTTGCAGTCAAATTAAATCAGTATTATATATTTTGTGAGAAATAGAGGTTATTTTCAACACTTTTCTCATTAATTTAATCAAGTTGTTATGCTATTACCTTATTGGTGAATTGTTCTTGTGCTTAAAGGGGCCTTTTCACAGATTTTGGCATTTTTTAACTTATTCATTAAATGCTTTATATCGATAAATGTAAACATTGGATCGTAAAAGCTCCAGTAAAAAATCAAGAATAAAATTAAAAAAAGGAAAAAAAACATTGCCCGGAACAGGTTTCGAACCAGTGACCCCTGGAGTCCTGCCAGAGTCCTGAAGTAAAAACGCTCTAGCCTACTGAGCTATTCCGCCGAGTACACGTACTGGACGTATTTTATACCTTATATAAGCAATCTTCGTAGTTTCACAAAATTTAACGACAAAAACAGAACTCCTCAAATTATTCAATCGTTTCGCGTTGCAACGCTTTATAATTTTTAGGTTTTAAAATCGTCAAAAGATGCATATAATGGCTATATTAGACCATGGTAAATGTTCAGTATTACTGTTTCCTCACAATTATCATAACTAAAACGAAAATTTGCGAATTTGAAACAACTTTTTTCAATTTTGTCAATTTACCAAAGCGTGAAAAGATCCCTTTAAATAGGTTTGTTATTTAAGTGCGAATAAACTATTAACAACATCGGCGACCCATTTTTTTTATTTTTTATTTCTATCCACAACAAATGGTTCTAGATAAATACCAAACATAAGCAAATTCTGGGTATAGCAAAATTTTCATTGAAACTGCAGCATACGTCCTTAAATCAATTTGACTTTATTAAGTAAAAGACAAATACAGATATATTTTGGCTTGACGTCTAAAACACCAGTACAAATATGCATTCAATGATTTTCTTATTAATCGTTTCGTATGTAAATTAGAACGAATGAGATACACAAAACGACAAATAGAATTCGGTGACAATTATATTTTGGTGATTATTTATTGTATTGTTTCTAAACATGTAATAGCGTGTGATGCCTCTCGAGTAAATCGGGTATGTTCTCTAAGTATATATAATTCATTCGCACCAAACGCTTTTGACCATGACTAGTTTCTAGGGCTTAAACGGGTCAAAAAATTTCCCAGGATCGGGTTTGCGGGTCATAATAAAAAATGTGGAATTTCGGGTCGGGATTGAAATAAGTTAAAGAAAAAAATTAATAACGCGTTCGCCAATCTAGAAATATAGACAGTTATTTTGTTCCATGAAGAAGCATAATTAATCAAATAATGACCTAAATACTGCTTCATGCAACAATTTATTGAGTATGCACCACGTTTTTAGCTCACTTGAGCACAACGTGCTCATGGTGAGCTATTGTGATCGCCTTTTGCCCATCGTGCGTCGTCAACATTTACCTTGTTAACACTCTAGCGGCCACATTTATTGTCCAATCTTCATGAAACTTACTCAGAACATGTGTCCCAATAATATCTTGGACGAGTTTAAAAATGGTTCCGGTTGATTGAAAAACATGGCCGCCAGGGGGCGTGGCAGTTTGCTATAGTAAAACCTTGTTAACACTCTAGAAGTCACATTTATTGTCCGATCTTCATGAAACTTTGTCAGAACATGTGTCCCAATAATATCTTGGACGAGTTCGAAAATGGTTCCAGTTGGTTGAAAAACATGGCCGCCAGGGGGCGTGGCAGTTTTCCTTATATGGCTATAGTAAAACCTTGTTAACACTCTAGAAGTCACATTTTTAGTCCAATCTTCATGAAACTTTGTCAGAACATGTGTGCCAATAATATCTTGGACGAGTTCGAAAATGGTTCCGGTTGGTCGAAAAACATGGCCGCAAGGGGACGTGGCATTTTTCCTTAAATGGCTATTTACTACAAAACTTTGTTAACACTCTAGAAGTCACATTTATTATCCAATCTTTATGAAACTTGATCTGAACATTTGTTCTAACAATAGTTTGAGTGAGTTTGAAAATGATTATGGTTTGTTGAAAAACATGGCCGCCAGTGGGGGGGGGGCAGTTGTCCTTATATGGCTTTAGTGAAAACTTGTTGACACTATATTAGCCACATGTATTGGCCAATCTTCATGAAAATTGGTCAGAACATTTGTCCCAATGAAATTTTGCCAGAGATTGAAGCTGGGTCATATGAGCTCAAAAACTAGGTCACAAGGTCAAATATAAAAAAAAAACATGTTAAAAGTCACTTTTTTGGTCCAAAATAATCTTAATGAATCAGCTTGCATTTTTTCATAATAGTCTAGTTCCTTTGGCTTTCAGGTGAGCGCCTTAGGGCCTGATGGCCCTCTTGTTAAATATAAATGTTTTTTATGACACCAAGGTCATTTTTATGCTCCCGGTAGGGTGGCATATAGCAGTTGAACTGTTCGTCCGTCAGTCCGTCCAAAAACTTTAACATTGACCATAACTTTCGCAATATTGAAGATAGCAACTTGATATTTGGCATGCATGTGTATCTTATGAAGCTGAACATTTTGAATGGTGAAAGGTCAAGATCATCCATCAAGGTCAAAATTCAAAAAATACAAACCAAGGGAAGTAATAAGCTTTAAAACGGAGATAATTTCTAAACTTGCTAAATGATATATTGAAATTTTATTTCAAATCGGCGCAATAGGGGGCATTGGGTTTCTAACAAACACATCTCTTGTTTAACATCATTTCCTGGGTAGGACGATAATACGTATGTAACTGTTTTCTTTAAAAGTCGTTTCAAGTTTGAAGTTGATTCAGTTTGGAAATTCGCCATGTATTTGTACCTTTGTTTAATATCATACCTCGACTTACATTCGTGTTGTTCGTGTATTCTCTTTTTTGGAATGAAAACAATGCTTAAAATGATTTAGACAATTTTACTGAATTTATTCTTTTAATGGCTAAGGAAATAATTTTAATAAAATTATGTTATTTATCTACGAATAAATCCTGTTTCTCCTCTTTCGTAAATAAGTAGGCTATCCCGGTAGCATTGGCAAAAGCTTTGTCCCGAATCCGCGGGTGTTTGTGCTACCCACGAACTCGATTCTTTCTCGTGTTCCCGTTTAAGCACGAGTTTCTGTACATTTAATAGCGCACGATACCTCTGGAGTGAATCGTTTTTTTTCTCCGAGTATATATTCAATTCACACCAAATACTTTCCAATATAAACATAATTTAATGTTTTTCTTTCAGACTATATAGTTGCTTGCAAAATAAACGTCTTTTATTATTAGATATGATAACATCTAAGCATGCATTAAATTATTTTCGCTTATTACGGCATTTAAAATACAGGTTATAAAGACACATGTCTAAATACGAGTATTCTCAAATGCTTTGTCCTTGAAATTTACATTAACGTTTATGTTTGCAGTTAGATTTGACGGGCATGACAATGCTTCACAAGAACAAAGAGCCTGCACGAAAAAGATCAGCATTTGTTGCTCCTGTATGAGGAATTCATACATCAATCCAGTCATGTGTCATACATGCGGAGAGAAAATTCAACCTTTTATTAGTAAGTTTGCTTATTATAAATAAAATTATGGTACGCGCACAGAACTAGCTGGATGTGTATTTCTTACTCACCTTAGTGATATTATTCAGGGAATATGTTAAAATTAGCTTTCTATTGGTCATTGTGTTGTATGAACAAGTCTGCGCAAGATGTTTAAACATTTAGATATTACGTGAGCGTCAATTTGCGAGACTTTCATGTTTTCATGCTTATATTACAAGAACGTATTGAGTCATTTTGTGCAAGCGTAAATACTTTTTACATTAACTTCATTTTAAGCTCGACTATTATATATGAAATGTATATAGTGGAGCTATCCTACACACCCCGGCGTTAGCGTTAGCGTGAGCGTCTGCGTGAGCGTTGGAATGTTAAAGTATGCGTACCACCTCAAACATTGTCTATGTCCCTTGACATATTGCTTTAATATTTTACATAACCCCAACCTTTAAACAAGAGCAGACAACTGTATCAAGTATTCTGTAAGAATTATGGCCCTTTTTCCATTTAGAATATGCATATTATTGATAAATCTATGTTTAAGTTTGGGTATCACCTCAAATATTGTCCATGTCCCTTGACATATTGCTTTCATATGTTGCATTCTTCATTACCAACATGACCCATATCTAGAAACAAGAGCAGACAACTGTAACAAGCATTTTATAAGAATTATGGCCCTTTTTTCCACTAGAATATGCATATTTTTGATAAATCTATGTTAAAGTTTGCGTACCACCTCACATATTTTCTATGTACATTGTCATATTGCTTTTATATATTGCATACTTCTTTACCAGCACGATCAAATCTATAAACAAGAGCAGCCAACTGTTAAAAGCATTTTGTAAGAGTTATGTTCCCATTTTATACTTAGAAAATTAACAATTTGGTTAAGTTTTGTGTTTAGGTTCACTTTATTTCTTAATTATCAAAGCTATTGCTTTCATACTTGCAACACTTACTAACTATCATAAGGGGACTGTGCAAGCAAAGTTATGTGACTTTGACTTGCATTTTGACAGAATTATGTCCCCTTTTTCTACTTAAACAAACATCAGCGATCAATATTTTTCAATTATGGTCCTCTTCCACTTAGAATATGACTATATTACCTTGACCTTATTGAATATGAACAATTTCCCCATGATGGCTTATGTTATACCGTCAAGCACTCGAATAGTCGAGCGCGCTGACTCTGACAGCTCTTGTTCTTTACATATATATGCACATAATGTCTTGGTCAAAAGTCAAGGTCACTTTGTAGAATAAATTAATTAGCCAATCACGCCAACTCAAGGACAAACAGGTGGTACACCTGAAATATAAACGTTTAAAGCTGCATCTCGTATGTCCGTTCTATAATATATATATTATCAATTTGACAGACAACCATACAATTGCTGAAGTAAAACTTTTTAAAAAACTCGTCAAAAATACAAGTATGCACAGACACTTACCTTAAACAACTTCAACATACACGTTTATTGGTTTTGTTTACTAGATGCAAACTGGGGTGCCATTTTGGTAGCTGGTTATGATAAAGACAACGGTGAAGTTTTCAAAAAGGACATCCGAAAATTCAAGGAAGTGATTACATCGAAAGTATTGCCGGCAATGTGTTTAAAGTAAGTGATCCTTAAATATGTTCTAAGGCGCGTATACAATGGCTGCATGTTGCCATTTTCCACAACCTTATAGGCAGTATAATACTTTTCATTCCAGTTTCATATCACTTCGCAATAAATGAGGGTCTTCAACAACGATTTTGTTATTCAAAGTTATTCATCGTAAACATATCGATACGGTATAGTGCTATTTCAGCAAAGGTTGTATTCGTACACGCGGCGATTTGGCGAT
Organism: Dreissena polymorpha; assembly: GCF_020536995.1. Taxonomy (NCBI): domain Eukaryota; kingdom Metazoa; phylum Mollusca; class Bivalvia; order Myida; family Dreissenidae; genus Dreissena; species Dreissena polymorpha. The sequence goes on along the minus strand of NC_068359.1, from coordinate 126,887,599 downwards.
TTGATTTGCTTACAACAAGATCGAGGTTATTGTTTCTTAAATCTAAAATCTTTTTCCGCGCAATACTTATAATATTGATGCAGGTGTAGGTAGCTCAGATGCAGATACTGCTTTTTTAGATTCACCTAGTAAATTAATTGGTAAAAAGTTGAAAATCTAGTTTCTTGGCATGGTTACTTTTATTGTTTTAATTTAATCATATTCAGCTTTAATTTCACGTATACTATATAAATGCTAGAGTTATTCAACATCAAATATGTCTTTGCGGTCAATGTTTTAGGTGACTTATAGAAAATGTACATTATGCGATAAAAGCCAAAATAAGTCGAGCGTGTAGTCTTGGGACAGCTCTTGTACTTAACAAAACTGTATAACATATATCTGTTAGATAAATACAATTAAGTAATGAGATGTTTTAAACCAAAATGTTATCAGTTTCCTTCAATGGGATGACTATGATTCGAAAATTAGACAACACTATGTCTCTAAAACGTAATGAAATATGTTTTTCATTGTTTTCGTTTCATTTTATTCTGCCTCTTCGTTAAGTTTCTATTTTGTTGCTCTGATGAACGAGATATTAAATTATTAGTAAAATATAATATATACAAATTGAAACCTCAGCTGCATCAGCAAGAGAAAAGTTTTGTAGCAACGTATGGCCATTTGTTTATGGCAAGGAACCAAGTGATATAAAGAGAAACATTCTAGAACGTGGCACTTTAAATTATGGCAAGTAGCAGATTGCCCCGACAGTGCGACAAAGATCAAAGGCACAATACAGAGAAAACAAGCACACAACAAACACTTTAATCTTCAAACCTTACACTTATCCAAGGTCCTGAAACTTAAATGGCACATATTTGCCAAGTTAGTTAATTGTCAATACGGAAACCCTACAACAACAAATGTGAAAAATTACCCAAGCTGGGTATGGTTATTGCAAAACCAATTTGGAGCTTCAACAATCACACTCGATTCTTAATTAAAAATAAAACATTCAAAAGTACATAACATTAATCTCAAAGCATCAAAGTTCAAATAAAAAATAAATAAAACAATATTAGTTATGTTACCTATTAATTTCTAAATAGTTTTAGGCTGTCCGTTAAGCGAATTTGTTTGTACATGCGCTCGCAAAGTGTTGAACCAGTTGCGATACCCGTTCCCAGTGCATGGGAGTTTGGTTGGTGGTACCAATACCGGACAGGTTGGGTTTTCTCCGGGTATGCCGGTTATCTCGCCAGTAAACTGGGCCCCACTGCAATTAGATATCTTTCAGTCAAAGCTCAACTGCTGGAAAACGAAGAGATACTTCAAAACTTCTTCCCAACATTCGTGAGTCTTGTGAGTAAGTTAGGTAGAAGTTCTTGGATACACCATGGGACTTCACATTATGCAGCTTCGGGCGCGGAAAGACCTCATAAACTTTGAAAAACACATATTCTCACCGGTTTGATACAAAATATTGTTAGCTTTCTTAAATTCAAATTTCATTATTGTTGATTTAAATTCTGATTATATGATGAAGTTTTAATCAATTTACTGTTGAATGAATCCGCCTGTCTGCTGTGAAAGTACTTTCTGTGTCGTATTTTCCGGTAATTTTTTTAAATTAAGCAATTCGTTGTTGTTATAATATTAACCATCGTCTGTTGTATCTGGAATGACATGAATGTTCATATTCGTAATTTTGAGCTCATTTGCTTAAAACTCAAAACTTGTCAAGTTTCTTTTTTTTAAATATTAAACAAAATTTTCGTTGTCTAATGCGCCCTTTGCAACTAGGTTACTCTTGTATATTTTAAACGTTAGTAAAAGAACGTAATACAAATGATATATTTTATTTTATTTGTTATTTATTTAATATTTGAATATATATTATTTATTAAACGTCCCATGTCCATTATGGTGGCATTGGCCTTTGAATTCCTGCATGTAGTCTTGTTAACAGGTATATTACAATACTCAACTGACAATGTGTTTGAATAACATAAGTTTCATTTGTATACTTTTTTATTTCAGTCCTGAAAACGTGATTTTCCCTGATGAAGACATGGATGAAGACCTGATGGACGTTGACGCTGTTGGACGAATAGATTTGGCATTCGATAAGCTTTCCAAAAAAGATATACAAACATTTTTGTTTGTTTACTCAGGACACCACGATGAAGATGGTTTAGACGTTGGCCCAAACTTGAAGTACCCGTTGGATAGAATATGCGATACACTAATTAAGTGGAATGAGAGTAAACCACAATTTGGAAAAGTTATTGCATTTCTGGATTGTTGTTATCCTAAAAAATTGAACTTGAATGATTCTCCTCTAAAACTCATCCAGTTGAATGCTACCGCTCCCACGACGGAAGCAAGCGCAGATAAAACAGACGGCAGTTCGTTTTTAAAATGCGTTATGCAGGCATTTACAGCCAATGCAAATGGTACAGGCTGTGAGATTAAAGAATGTAAAGGAAATCAATGTAGAGAGCATATCCGAGACGATTTTATTACTCTTCATGATTTGTGGGAGTACCTTTACGCACACAATTTGTGTGGAAACACGCCTTATTTGAATGCAGCAAACCTCGAAATGAAAGACACGATCTTAGCCTATAACTACAAGAAAAAAGTCCAGTTTGAATTCACAGTTGAATGGCAAGACACAGCACTTCAAACAAAATGTGTACTCCCAAAAGAATTCAAAGACTTTATAGAGCTTAAATTGATACTAGCTGCAAGCATTTTGAGTGAGTACATCTTTCTATAAATACCAGTGTTGTTTTAACGTATGCTGCGATATATGGAAAGAACATTAAAAAAAGACATGTTATGCATGTTTTTGTTTAAAACGCGCAAATCTTTAATAAGAATTCGTTGTATGCCATAAAATAAAATAATTAAATCAATATATTATCACGAACTAGTTGATTATATCATCAAAGCTCTACAATGAATAAGCGGACGTGTAATGTTCTATTGCTTGTCTTTCAGAAAATTCGTTTGACATTGAGGCAGTCGGCAGTGATCTCATGTCTAAATTTGCCGAAATCATCAGTATAGAAATAAAAACTGGACCTAGGACTAAACATGTGCAAGAGATTTATAGCGTCGAACTATTGCGGGGAGCTTGGATCTCTAAACGGCAGCTACGATGTACAGACCGTTTATTGCATAACATAGAGGTGGATAAACCAGTTGGTCGCTGTTTCCATGACGTCCGCAACATCAGAGCTGTACATGAGGGCGTACTTCGGAAATGCAAGATAACGGTCAGAATAAGTTAATAAAACCAATATGAAAAAATAAGTATTTTACGATGTTTTAATGGCCTTAATCTGGATAAATCTTTGTAATAACGCGCGTTTAAGTTTATATTTCTGTCATTGCATTATCACATGATTTTGAATGTAAATGTTGTCTTGTATTTGCTACGTCTAATACATTATTTTTTATTTAAGGAGCATCAGTTGACTAGACCTAACCTTGTGGAATACAAGAAAAAGCTGGAAAAGGAAACTAAATCTACAGAACAAAAATACACGGGCTACACATCAGCTTTGGACATGATAATTTTTCAAGCAGAACCACAGGTACATTGGTTTTTGTTTATTTTATATTCTAAATTATGACGTAAACCATTTAATTGCTGACTACATATGTAGGTTAGCGGATATATGGTTTCTAACATATTTAATATAAACAGAATGGACAACTTAAACATACTTTTCGATACGTCACGCGATCGATTTGTTGTCATGTAATCTAATACTGTTTACTGTTTTATTATGAAATACAGCTAATAATATGTAATAAGTTTTTATGAAATGCTCCTGTATGTATGCATAGAACTTCACATGGTAAAATATATGAAAGTTAAGTTCTACCAAATCAGAAAAACAAACGTTCTGAGTTACATGCAGCACGAGTTCTATCGGTTTTCTTTTGCAAAGAGGGATCAACACGCTGCGTATGTCAAAATAAAATGCAACAAAATTCACAGGAGCGAAAATTAACATGTTGATTACTATTTTTATGACACAAATTCAAAAAGGTCAACTTACTATTAACAAACATTCTATATGGCCCCATCGGAATGCGAGTTCTTTTCAAGAGCAGGGGTTAAGATTAAGAATATCAAATAATTTGGTCATATCCTAAATAGCCAGGGATATTTTTCAAGGTCTGTTAACTAAAAGTGACATTGTTGTCTGACAATATCATGCTCAGTGTAGTATTGCTAATTTAAAGTCAATGTGCATGTGTGTTTCAGTTACAAGACAACCGTTTGAAAATTGCCTTTTTTGACCTACCAAAAGGTCACACCCTGGTCCACATGACTCTCAAAAAGACCGCTGGCACACAGGCAACACTTTGAGAAAAAATATGAACATTTCTGTGTGTATTTATTGCCCCGCGTTATGTTGTATGAGCAATATATTACCATGAATGGGTAATGTGAATTGAATTAATTCAAATGTAAGTTGTCTTTTTTTAAGAACTTGGATCCCAAAATATGACTTAAATACTGTACATAAATATTGCGAGTAGGAATATCATGAGTTTACTGCCAAAAAAATAAAACATATTTTGTCAGGAGTCATGCACATGAAAATATTTTTATCACGTTTATACTTAATGTATGTTTTAACTCTATATTTTTATCAGTGTAAGTTCGAATATTAATCAATCAAAAATTATTTTGAGTTATTTGCAACCTTGAGGCATTTACTTAATTTCTTGAAGCGTGGAATACACATTACGCGTGAAGTTTAATTACATTTTTTGTTGTTTCATTCATTTCTTTCGTGTAATATAGTTGTTGTTACATTGATAATCGTAGTTAAATTAAATAATCGATGTAGTTTTTTGGTTAAAGGAAAACTTCCTCATGTTTCAAACTATGCAAACTCTGTAGGTTTTGGATTTCTAGCATTGTATGTTATAACCATTGTAGTATTCTCTATCATTAAAAATTGTGTATTTAAAATACAGTGCTATGTAGAAAATACCAGGTTACATTTCTATTGCACCGACCCTGAAACATTACAAAACAATGGGTATCCTTACCGTGTTTGTTTTTTATCAAAACTATCGTCCCCATTTTTAGCATTAATGTGATGTAATCGATTCAACACAGAATTTTTCTTGGGAATAAATAATGCTGTATTACGTTTGAAGTTTGTTTGCAAGACGTTATAAGCACTCACTATTTTTTAAGGTGTTGCTGTTTTTTGTTCTTGTTGTGTCTGAAGCGTAATACATATTTTACCGAATTGTTTATTTGTTCTGTTGAATCTGAATTATTTGGACCGAATGATGACTAGGTTAATTCCCAAAATCATGAGCTACCTGAAAAACTAATGTAATCTTCTATGGACCTATGATAAAAAAAGCGTCTTTGTATTACTTCGATATCAGCTTACCGGTATTATACACGTTTATAATCTAAGAACGTATAATATCGATACACATGCCAACAATGTTTTCTATCGAAATTAAAAATGTATATTTTAAAAAGGTAGTAATAGTTCGTTTGATAATATGTAATAAATACTCCATTTATTTAATATCAGTGTAATTGTTAGTTTTTTTTATTGCAACTCTATTGGATTTTGTCATTTAAACTTGAAACGTCATATTGTTTACATCTTATATCAAATATGTATGTGTTATAAAAATTGCTAAATTGTTTAAACGCGTATTAAAGGTTTGGATATGTCCACTTATTGTGATTGCAACGTTTAATTGCTTGACTTATAATATAATGACAGTTACTTTTCATATTATTATATTTAATTTTTGTAAGGCATTCCTGACAAATGAACCGATCAGGTGTTAGTAATATTGGTGTTCTTCTAAATAACATGAGAGACCCGAAGTTTTGAAACCTTGCATTGTTTATACCGTCGACATCAGTCATTTCGTGCTGATTATTGATCGGTGTATTTTAAAGGCCTAGACGTGATTTAATTTGTTAAGGTAAAAGAACTATTGTAAATATAGAAATCTAAAAATTATCATTTTTTAAAAGGACCCTCGTCTTTGAGGCAGAACATTTCTACATAACAACGTGTTAAAAGAACAATGATATATTTATATATATATATTATTAAAACATTATGCTATTATATATATATTTTTTATGTCCTCCAGTCTATACTGGGGGACAAATTGATTTTGCCCTGTCTGTTTGTTTGTTTGTTTGTTGGTTGGTTGGTCTGTTGGTTTGTTTGTGTCAAACTTTAACATTTGCCATAACTTTTGCAATATTGAAGTTAGCAACTTGATATTTGTCATGCATGTGTTACTCATGGAGCTGAACATTTTGAGTGAAGCTAGGTCAAGGTCATCCTTCAAGGTCAATGGTCAAATATATGGGGAACATAGTGTTTCACAAACACATCTTTTTATTTAAGTGTTTATATCCTTTTTGTTGCTCTGGTTAATATTATACCGTCTACAAGGTAACTTCTTAGTTATTTGGAACGTTTGCACTAAAATGTATTTTGAATGCTCTGTTCTTATGTCACGAGTTAAGTTTTCTGTAAAATGTTATAACGTAATATGAACTTTGGGTATGGTTCGCTTCCCTAAAACCGATTCAAACCACAACTACTTATAATTTGCCGTTTCAGTGCGGTAATTCACTTTTATTTAGGCGTGTGTTATGTTTGTTGTTTGCTGCGTCGTAATATTGTACAATAGGCCACACGCCACCAGGAATAAACTTGAAACTGATAACAAGATATTGCAGTGTTGTAAAACTGAGGCTTTATTTTGTGTATGTGTTACTTGAATTGTGACGCTTTTTGTTAAATTTCATCATAATCGATATTTCGTTAAGACATTTTGGTTATAAGTGAACTATAGCGTGCTTAAACATTGAAATGTTTCACGATTCATGCTTTCTTCATTCTTTCCCATGTTTTATACTAAAGTTAGTTTATTTGTCATGTGTATGCGTGCTTTCGGACTGTTTGGCTTGCTTTTACGAAACCACTTTCGTTCTGATTGAATTTCTCTACTGCTGATGAAACTGGAGTTTCACCTTAAGCTTTCAACATACACATTCGGGTTTTTATATGATGCTATGTTTCTGTTTGAGTAAGGTACATTGATGTAGAGGTCATGAATATGTTTCAAAGTCCAAAACATGAAAAGTCCTAAAGGAACACCGCATTTTACCCTGAAAATTGCGATTACTACTTAGATACCATCGTTTGTCTAATGAGCCAAGCACTTTCTTATTATAATTAATACCTAATTTCAGTATTTATAAATCCACATTTCACTATGGCCCATTGACTTTGTTGAACGCAACTTGGATATCGGAATAAATTAAGTTCAAATATAATTATGTGAATATATTCCATAATGAATAACGGAATAGTATATAAAAGTAAATAGTATCTTTTTTGAGAATGAAGAACGTAAATAGTATTTAAGATATATAGCATTTTTTTAAGCGAGGTACCGCTCTTCTTTACATATATTACTATATTTTCATGTTTTACTTTATATCATATATGTATCAGAGGCCGGAGTTTATTCCCGAATTAAATGAAAATGTATACAAATAAATGCATTGAACTATAAGATGTTATAGATTAAATGCAATTTTTCATTTTGACAATATCTATTTCTTTGTACTGTGTATATATACTTGCAATAAGCTTGTAATCCCACACATAAATTTAAAAAACATAAACAGGCAGATAAAAAGAAATGTATTTCTATTGCGTTTAATTATATTCGGATAGTTAAGCATGATGCTTAGTGCAAGTGTGTATTTTACATATCTCACTATAGAACCAAAGATGTAAAACACCTGAATGCAATACCTTAGTAACAAATATTCAAATAAATTTCAATTTACACTGATATGTCATTGTTACCTTTGAAAATATAACACATATTAGTATAAACAAATTGCACTATCACTGTACAAAAGTCTAGTTGTCCCACCGTCTTAAAATTTGACCACTCCAATATTAAAGCTTCACACGGGTCATTCATGTATAAGAAGTACGAAGTGGATTTTGCAGTTAATTAAATGGTCTACAATCGAATAGTTACTGCACCAAACATGCTCAAAATGAATACATGTAATACAATGTCAGCTTGTTTGTGTTGGCTTTAAGTAGCATTGTAGCAAACCTGAATTTAAAGGATTCTTTCTAGATAAAAACGACGTCGTTTTTTTTCTGGTTTACAATAAATTTCACAAAGACAAACATGTTGATCCAGCGCATGGAACCAAAACAGTGGCGACTCAAAGGAAAACAAACAGTGAGTATGAAACTTCAAGCGCCTGAAGATGATAATATTGATACACATATTTTACAAATAACTTACAGCGAAAAACATATACAGTTCCTTGTGATTTTATTTGAACTGTAGGACCAGTAAATAAGTACATACCCAAAGTAGTGCTTGGTGACCTGTCACTAAACTTCACCTTAGGCACATGGTATTCTGATAACCACCTGTGTTGTGTAAGGATCCGCCTTTGGTTCATGTTTCTGCAATTCAAAGCTATGCATCACTTCTTTATAGCCTTCACGATGATCTCTACATGCAATGCCACGTATAAATGGAATTATACTAATATTGATGATTAAGCGAATGTAAAGCAAACCAATGCGATACACTAAGCTATCTGATACGATGCACAAGTAGAATACTTTTTAGAATGACAGGACGATTCCTCAGGTGATTAAAACCTGTTATTCCTGTTAAACCTGGTGCCTAGACCATTAAACTTTCATCCGACGATAAACAACTGTAAGGAATTTTAGTTGCAATTGTGTGGGTGTATTTAGTATTCAAGTGAAAGCTTTACAAAAACGGTTGTAATGCCATATCATACAATGACAGAACATCAAACAATGTTTATATCTAGGGGATGATCTCAAGCCTTACTTTCCATCCAGATTGTTCATGAATGCCAAGAAAGCCGCATCTACCAGGTTGCCTCCCTAGAAACTCCGGACGGCTTATAACAAATCTCTCATGTTGCTATCTTGCATAACCTCGTTCGCTGTAAATTCAACCGTCCCTTCTGGAGAGTATATGTTTTTTCTGTGAATTATAGAATGTTTTGAATGAAAATTTGGTCACAATCAAAATAACAAGATTGTCACTGAAGTGAAATCATAACAATTGTTATATTTCTTCAGTCGACAGCCTCGGTTTACACATATCGGAGACTTTGTTTAACAACTGAAAAGGTGCATAGAATATCTACAAACAAACGTTTGCCAAAGATCAATAACTAAATTAACACATTATCGTTTAGCTTCAACAAAGCACACATTATCACAATATTTTCCCACATAAATTGCGAACAACAATTGACTTACTTTAACACAAAGTTTTATTATATCATACTTAACAGTTATATGATGGTTTTATTTCTTTCTCATATTTTCTTTTCTTATTGCAATAAATCATAAATGCATTGCTGTCGATGCACTATCGCATATTGATTTCAATCGTCATAGAAAAGGGTAAGTTTTTTCAACAACTCGTTCAATAAAATTCGAGTATACACTGACATCAACACATATAATGTTTTGTTTTTACGCGTACTACGCCATACAAGATGTTGGAATATTTAAACTCCAGAAACATTATGAAGAGAGAAACTGTTTTTAGTATCTGCTGTTTTTTTAATTAACGCTAACTATGCATTTCTATACAAGACAACACATACAACAAAAAACAAAACTGATTAAAGCTGGATAAACCGCATATATATATGAAAGCTCAATGCAAAGTACAGGGGATTCACACTAGTTTAAACCAGTTTAAAGGATTGCCAATCCTTACCCCTAGCCAATCTCACATTTTGCAATTGCTCCGACAAACAAGACGTAGTCTGCGAATGCTTACAGACTTACATGATACAACCATAATATGTTTAAACAATAATAAAATAATCGCCATCAAGAAATATGCATGTATCGATCACCCGTTGATAATTTTAATTGTTTTTCATGCCACCGTGCAAAATGTAACAAGAAAGCAAGGCGAGAAAGTGGCGGTGTTATCGTATATTTTAAGAAACAATATTTTAATGCAATAGAACTAGTTAAACTTAACACGAACGGTATACTATTGTTCAAAATGAAAAAACAATCATTAGGTTTAGAAAATGACATTTTTGTATGTGCGTGATATATACCACCATGTGAATCACGTGTTTATTGCAATGTAAACTCGCAAATATTTGAATTTGATTTTTTGAGCAGATAGCGTCTGATGTACTTGTATATAGTCAGCAAGATGATATTATGTTAATTGGTGATCTAAATTCTAGAGTGGCCGAGCGGCCGGACATAATTGAAAATATCAATCTTGACCGTTATGTTTACATGCCTATTTATGATGTTCCGCTTGAAAGACTACCGGCTCGCTCGTCGTTTGACAATCATGTTAATCAATTTGGAAATAAGTTGTTGTCACTTTGTAAAGAAAATAGCTTATTAATTGTAAATGGTAGGTTAGAACCGGGTCATTTTACATGTTTCAACTGTGCCAGAAGTTCTTCAGGAGCCAGTGTTGTAGATTATGTAATAGTTAATTTTAATCTTTTGATATATATCTCTAATTTTAAAGTGAATGACCTCACTGAATTTTCAGACCACTACCCAATTGATTTTAATTTTACATGTAGGTACATAGCCCAATGTATAAGGAGCTCAAAATTAAATATTTTAAACCTTATTACTGTCACTGGCCTACCCTAAATAAATTAAAATTGCGTCTGAAATCAACATGTAGTACCAGCTTATATAATATTGCCAAATTTATATATAATGCCGATAAATTGAGAATAGGCACTGATTTATTATAAAGACACCATTTATATACTTTTTCCACTAGTATGAATCAATCTCACTTTTCATTTACGAATACTTTATGTATAATGCTTCACTTTTGCCATTATTGCAAGATATGTGATGCTAACTACTTTGGTGCATGTTCTGTTGACTTTGTACTTCTCCATGTCATTATTATTTATTGTGCTGTAACATTGTATAATGTTTATGCAATAAAATTTTGGACTTGCAACCGATTGCTACTAATGTGGTAATTAATAAGTTATCTTGGGAGGATGGTAAATCCGCAGATTTAAATACTCTGTTGAATAGTAAAGCACATATTTTTGCAAATATTACTAATAACATAATACTTGAAAATGAAATTTAAACACGTGTATAAATCAGCTATCTGAACTTATATATGATATCTCATTTCAGATTCATGGACGTACTTTTAATTTAGATAGTACAAAATCACGAAGTATTCGCAAATCTCTATGGTTCGACCAAAATTGAAAAATGCACAAAGCAGCGTTCTACGACTGTAAGCGCATGTACAAACAAGATCCATCAACTGCGAACAAAATGTCGTTTTTACAAGCCAGATCGACATATTGTCAAACCAAACGTATTGCTAAAAATAAATTTTACAGCAAAGAAAGTAAAACATTGTCAATGTTAAGTAAATCTAACCCAAAGAAATTCTAGAAATACATAAATAAATATAAGCTTAAAAAATCTTCTGGAACTAATGACGTAAATATTGAAGATTTAATTGATCACTTTAAAAACTTATCTAATACACCGAATGACAACTCGTTCAGTGGTGATGACAATTCATCAAGACATGATACACTTCATATTGAGGAATTATATCGCCCATTTACCGTTATAGAAATACAAAAAACAATATCAAAGCTCAAACGACATAAATCCGCTGACATGTCTAACATTGTTGTAGACTTTTTTGTCGACTGTAATGAGTTTATTTCTCCTTATTTAGTAAAAATTTTCAATTAAATACTTGAGAAAGGTGTTTATCCTGAATCTTGGTGTAAGGGCGCCATTGTTCCTATTTTCAAAACAGGAGAAAAAAATGCTGCATTTAATTATCGTGGTATTACATTAGTAAATATTATAGCTAAGACGTTTTCACTTACATTGCGCAATCGAATTAATTCTTGGTGCGATAATAACAATATGTTTAACACATCTCAATTCGGGTTTAGAGATAATCGTGGCACGATTGATTGCATTTTTATCTTGCACACTATAATCCAGAACAGTATTAATAGTAAATTAAAACTCTATTGCGGCTTTATTGATTATGAAAAAGCATTTGATACTGTTATACATGAAGTTTTGTGGGTCAAATTAGTACCATTAGGAATAAGCTGTAAAATGTTAAAAATGATCAAGTCTATATATCAAAATGTAAAATCATGTGTTAAAAACCATAAAGACATGTTTTATTCTGAGCTATTTGATGTTACGTTAGGAGTAAAACAGGGTGAGCCATTATCACTTTTATTATTTATTTTATGCATTAATGATATTAATGATTGTATAAATATTTATAATTTAACCGAAAAAGATATTCGTTTATTATCTATTTATATGTTATTATTTGTTGATGATATTGCATTATCTACTACAAATCGAGAAAGTCTACAATTACAATTAAATTATATCTATCAATACTCCTGTAAATGGGGATTAAAAACAAATGTAAACAAAACTAAAATTTGCATATTTGAAAAAAGGAAACATGTTTGTATAGTTGGACTATTTATCAACAGGCTCTCGAAATTGTTGATGAATTCTGCTACTTGGGCTTTGAACTTCACTACACTGGTAATATCTCTAAAGCTATTAAGTCAAATAATGAACAAGCCTTAAAAGCTTACAATCATTTATTGTCCATTTTTAGTAAAGAGAAGCTTAGCACTAAACCAAACTCTCTCTATTTGACTCCATAGTTTTTCCAAGTATTCTATATGGATCTGAAATATGGGGAATTTACAACATTAAAGAAGTAGATAAACTTAATTTTAAATTTTGTAAAACTATTCTTGGTGTACGCTCACAGAATTTCTAATGCTGCTGTTTTGGGTGCATTAGGCAGATTTCCTCTTTCTATAATATGTAAACAACATGCACTCAGTTATTGGGTTAAAATTAAGCAAAACCCGAACTCTTTGATGCACACTGTTTATAACGAACACTGTAATATTTACAATGAGATTAATAATAATAACACAAATATGTGGTGTGCATTTGTAGAACAACAATAAGATCAACTAGGGCATGGTATATTTTACAATAACTTAAATGACAACTGTAATTATTCTTATGAAATTATTCAAAGAATAAAAGATCAGTTGATACAAAATTGGCACAATACAATTAATAGCCAACCGAAATTAGAATACTAAAAAATGTTTAAGACTGAATTCGCTTATGAAAAATATTTAGATTGCATTAATAATAGAAATAATAAACAACAGTTATCCAGATTTAGACTTAGCGCCCATAAATTAGAAATAGAGACTGGTAGATATAATAACATACCCAGAGTTGAACGTAAATGTAAACTATGTAACGCAAACACTGTTGAATCGGAATATCACTTCTTTCTTACTTGCTCCATCTATAAAGATCTACGAACAAAATATCCTATTCGATCTAACTGGCCAAACTTAGTCAAATTTAAAAATATACTATCTTGTCAAAATACTACAGTAATTAACAATGTTGCAAGATTCATTACTGAGGCAATGAAACTCCGTGATGAAAAATTTGAAGTATTTGCTGCTTCTTAAATTAATGGTGTATGGAATCGTTGATAAATTGTTTATTTACTACTTGTTTCTTCTTACATAATTGTCAATACATTTACTTTTGTAAATGATGTTTGAACACTTTACATAGTTATTTATGTGTACAATTATGTATGTTCTTTGTATTGTACTGATGCACTTCGACTATAACTTGTTAACTTGAATATGTAAATGGTCAAAGGCATTTTGCCGATGTTCCAATAAAAAACTTGGAACTTGAAACTTTATTTCGCACATACATCTTGTCGATCGGCAGGTACCGACATGAAATCGATTCCGCTTCTGTTCTAAAGCAAGTAATAGACGTTTTAAAAGTTATACAAGCCTCAAACAGGAGCAAACCAAGCTTAAACAAAAAGGAACGGAATCGTCGTAACATTTAATATGAATATTACAATGCAAGCGTATATAAACTGAATACACAGTTCGCGTATCTAAATATTTTTCCAACACATTCCTAACACAATTTCACTACCACACCATCGAATGTTTTTTAACTAAATATGCAAACTAATAAAAAGATATTTTCAACCTGTTCGCGTAGATAAATATTCTTAAATGGATGCTTAGTATATACGTATGACGTAAGAACACTCATTTTGTCACACTTATGATTTATGTATTGCCCAAGGTCGGGGGAGAGATAACAGTCTGGGTCGAACTCGATTATGGGAAAACGGGAAAACAGAAAACTATGTTTGAATGAAAACTGGGCATTTATTATAAATGCCATAAACTGACAAATACATGATTACGTAATACATAATCAAAGCAAACATATTATAAATGTTTTCCCTAATGTACATAACTGGGAGGCAAAAAACCGCCGACCCAAAGACTAGAATCATACATGTATTCAATCAAAATTGGCAACTTTGAAGACTAGAATGGCATAATTGCAAATCAAATAAAACAATAGAACTAAAAAGGCTATAATGTAAAGCAAATTACATCATTTAACTATCTTGCAACTCTATAAAACACATATAACTAAAATAGCTAAAATGTAAGCATGATAAACTAAGAGGAGGAGGCATGGGAGGAGGTGGATTTTAAATCAGTGAAAATTGACGTGAAACTACTCACGTCCAGAATTATGCAAAGACTGGCTTCTCGAAAGTTCCAAAACTGCTAGTCTATCAAAGCTTATTCTAACAGCTTTTTAAATGTCAAACATCTATTCATGAACTCAATTTGCTGCAGTATAAACAATAGCATGGTAAAATTAATGCTCTTTCAACAGAGTGTGTTAATGTAAACAATCTGGCAACACAATGTTTTTTATAAACTTTATGGTTAAATGCAATTTCCCTTCAGAACATTCCAGGCTAATATAAAATAGAGAGTGGGGAGGTCAATGACATAAAAAAAAATATGTTGGCATAAAATGTTATTTCTTTTCATACAATACACTCTTATTGGTTTTCTATAAACGTACTGAACATCTTTTTATTATTTGGGTTTTTCAATAAATAGCATGTACTTCTTTGCATTTCTAACTTACGGTTAGAACAGGTGAGTTGCGAGTTAAGTGGAGTAAGTCCTAATGGAATTAATTTTACAAAATTAAGTGACAAAGCAAGAAGTGTATATATTTTAATTATCATGTATTTTCCGTTCGATACAATGTTTAAATTCTATTTTTAAAGTTTTTGGCATAAAGCTTTTTATTTTCCTAAAATTTGTTATAAGAATATGTGCTAAAGAGATTAATATTAATAGAAATAGTGTTATTGCGATTCAGATTAATACCAACACGTCTTTTGTAAAATGGTTTGTAACAATCTTATTTAAATTGCTATCGGATTATAACAAATGTTTATTCGTTAATGAGATTCCATTATTCTATATTAAGTAAGATATACAAAATACAATTATGTATGCTGTCTTAAATTATGTATGCATATGTGTATTATATACAGCCAATATATACTTCGAAATATGAAATGCATAATAGCAACAAAATAATATTATGTTATATTATTTTATGTATATGGGATAAGCCTCTAATGTAAAATGTAAAAATATGGCAATTTTAGATTTTTGTGTTAATTTAATATACATACAGAAAGACAGAATGACTATCGTCAATGGGGTTTTATTGTTTATTCCTTTCCCACTCAGAAGAAAAGTGAAAATGGCAATGTGCAAACAGCATAAAACGGGAACAGCCTGCGAGTGACTCGCACTCTGTTCAGGTTTTATGCTGGTTGCTGCTCATTCGTGTATAAGGTTTAGAAATGAAGCCTTAAAAACTTGAATCTAGTAAGAATGGTCTTAAATTAAATATAACTTTCTAAGGGACTATACATGCGTGAACATACGTAGGGTTAAATGTGTATCTAAGTGGTAAAGGGTTAAATACATATCTAAGTGATAAAGGGTTAAATACGTATCTAAGTGGTAAAGAGTAAAATACGTATCTAAGGGGTAATGGATTAAATACGTATCTAAGTGGTAAAGGGTAAAATACGTATCTAAGTGGTAACGGGTTAAATACGTATCTTAGTGGTTAAGGGTAATATATGGTAAAGGGTTATATAAGGGTTTTATTGGGGAGCAGTGGTCTTATGGTAGGACGCTGGCTTAGGGATCGAGAAGTCCCGGGTTCGAATCCCGCCCTGACCACTTGAATTTCTTTGAGCAAGAAATTTATCCCACATCTGCCCCTCTCCACCCAGGTGTATAAATGGGTACCTGTGAGGGAAATAAGCTAATGTGCGTTGGCTGCATACTGCGCCAAAATGTTAACGGACGACTTATGACCCAGTGATCAAGGAAAAATGTAAAGCGCCTCTAAACGCACATCTCGAGTATGAATAGGGCGCTATATAAATGAGGTATAAAAAAATAAAGAAATATAAGCATACAACCGCCTTGCCTCCACAGCAGCTTCCTCGCAGCATCGTCTCACTGGAACTGGAACAGTAAGAACTCAGGGAATATGATATTGTTTCAGCACCGGTTAATGTAAACGGCAACTTGGAAGATGATGGTTCTAAATACAATTAAGTTTGTATGTCATGTATGTCATGTATGACATGCAAAGAATATGCATAACGGAACATGCTATACCGAAGTATTTGCTGAAATCAACATATTTGAAGCATTTATTGGGCTAGCAATAGCCAAAGAGCTAAATGTAAGCAAATAAGTTGTAGTAAAATGTACATTGAGTCGAAAATGTCTGTGTGGCTGCAGATACAAATTTAAAAAAATAACTATGAAATGTTGAAATCATTTTGTAAATGCATTCTTTGGATAGACGTAAAGATTGCATATACAGTCGAAACCCGATGGCTCGAACTCGCTTGAATCGAATTTCCGGTTGGCTCGAACTCGCATCAAAGTACCGATTTTGTATGCCAAATATATTCATATAAAATTTTGTCGGATGGCTCGAACTCGCTTGGCTCGAATTATCGGATGGCTCGAACTGTTTTCACATTTCCGGCTACAGTTTTCACACGTTCTTTTGTTCGGATGGCTCGAACTCGCAGTGAATAAGCGGACGTGTAATGTTCTATTGCTTGTCTTTCAGAAAATTCGTTTGGCATTGAGGCAGTCGGCAGTGATCTCATGTCTAAATTTGCAGAAATCATCAGTTTAGAAATAAAAACTGGACCTTGGACTAAACATGTGCAAGAGATTTATAGCGTCGAACAATTGCGGGAAGCTTGGATCTCTGGACGGCAGCTACGGTGTACCGACCGTTTATTGCATAACATAGAGGTGGATAAACCAGTTGGTCGCTGTTTCCATGAAGTCCGCAACATCAGAGCTGTAAACTTCGGAAATGCAAGATAACGGTCAGAATAAGTGAATAAAACCAACATACACAAATAAGTATTTTACGATGTTTTAATGGCTTTAATCTGGATAAATCTTTGTAATAACGCGCGTTTAAGTTTATATTTCTGTCATTGCATTATCACATGATTTTGAATGTAAATGTTGTCTTGTATTTGCTTCGTCTAATAAATTATTATTATTTAAGGAGCTACAGTTGACTAGACCTAACCTTGTGGAATACAAGAAAAAGCTGGAAAAGGAAACTAAATCTACAGAACAAAAATACACGGGCTACACATCAGCTTTGGACATGATAATTTTTCAAGCAGAACCACAGGTACATTGGTTTTTGTTTATTTTATATTCTAAATTATGACGTAAACCATTTAATTGCTGACTACATATGTAGGTTAGCGGATATATGGTTTCTAACATATTTAATATAAACAGAATGGACAACTTAAACATACTTTTCGATACGTCACGCGATCGATTTGTTGTCATGTAAACTAATACTGTTTACTGTTTTATTATGAAAAAATACAGCTAATAATATGTAATAAGTTTTTATGAAATGCTCCTGTATGTATGCATAGAACTTCACATGGTAAAATATATGAAAGTTAAGTTCTATCAAATCAGAAAAACAAACTTTCTGAGTTACATGCAGCACGAGTTCTATCGGTTTTCTTTTGCAAAGAGGGATCAACACGCTGCGTATGTCAAAAATAAAATGCAACAAAATTCACAGGAGCGAAAATTAACATGTTGATTGCTATTTTTATTACACAAATTCAAAAAGGTCAACTTACTATAAACAGAGATTCTATATGACCCCATCGGAATGCGAGTTCTTTTCAAGAGCAGGAGTTAAGATTAAGAATATCAAATAATTAGGTCATATCCTAAATAGCCATAGATATTTTGGATAAGGTCTGTTAACTAAAAGTGACATTGCTGTCTGACAATATCATGCTCAGTGTAGTATCGCTAATTTAAAGTCAATGTGCATGTGTGTTTCATTTACAAGACAACCGTTTGAAAATTGCCTTTTTTGACCTACCAAAAGGTTTCACCCTGGTCCACATGACTCTCAAAAAGACCGCTGGCACACAGGCAACACTTTGAGAAAGAATATGAACATTTCTGTGTGTATTTATTGCCCCGCGTTATGTTGTATGAGCAATATATTACCATGAATGGGTAATGTGAATTGAATTAATTCAAATGTAAGTTGTCTTTTTTTAAGATATTGGATCCCAAAATATGACTTAAATACTTATTTGTACATGTATACATATTGCGAGTAGGAATATCATGAGTATACTGCCAAAAAAATAAAACAGTTTTGTCAGGAGTCATGCACAGGAATTTTTTATCACGTTTATACTTAATGTATGTTTTAACTCAAATTTTTTTTATCAGTGTTAGTTCGAATATTAATCATTCAAAATATATTTTGAGTTATTTGCAACCTCAAGGCATTAAGTTAATTTCTTTACGCGTGGAATACACAGTACACGTGAAGTATAATTACTTTTTTTTCCCATTAATTTCTTTAGTTTAATGTAGTTGTTGTTACATTGATAATCGTAGTTAAATTACATAATCGATGTAGTTTTTTAGGTTCAAGCAAAACGTCCTCATGTTTCAAACTATGCAAACTCTGTAGGTTTTGGATTTCTAGCATTGTATGTTATAACCATTGTAGTATTCTCTATCACTAAAAATTGTGTATTTAAAATACAGTGCTATGTAGAAATACCAGGTTACTTTCCTATTGCACCGACCCTGAAACATTACAAAACAATGGGTATCCTTACCGTGTTTGTTTTTTATAAAAACTATTGTCCCCATTTTTAGCATTAATGTGATGTAATCGATTCGACACAGAATTTTTCTTGGGAATAAATAATGCTGTATTACGTTTGAAGTTTGTTTGCAAGACGTTATAAGCACTCAATATTTTTTAAGGTGTTGCTGTTTTTTGTTCTTGTTGTGTCTGAAGCGTAATACATATTTTACCGAATTGTTTATTTGTTCTGTTGAATCTGAATTATTTGGACCGAATGATGACTAGGTTAATTCCCAAAATCATGAGCTACCTGAAAAACTAATGTAATCTTCTATGGACCTATGATAAAAAAAGCGTCTTTGTATTACTTCGATATCAGCTTACCGGTATTATACACGTTTATAATCTAAGAACGTATAATATCGATACACATGCCAACAATGTTTTCTATCGAAATTAAAAATGTATATTTTAAAAAGGTAGTAATAGTTTGTTTGATACTATGTAATATATACTCCATTTATTTAATATCAGTGTAATTGTTAGTTTTTTTATTGCAACTCTATTGGATTTTGTCATTTAAACTTGAAACGTCATATTGTTTACATCTTATATCAAATATGTATGTGTTATAAAAATTGCTAAATTGTTTAAACGCGTATTAAAGGTTTGGATATGTCCACTTATTGTGATTGCAACGTTTAATTGCTTGACTTATAATATAATGACAGTTACTTTTCTTATTATTATATTTAATTTTTGTATGGCATTCCTGACAAATGAACCGATCAGGTGTTAGTAATATTGGTGTTCTTCTTAATAACATGAGAGACCCGAAGTTTTGAAACATTGCATTGTTTATACCGTCGACATCAGTCATTTCGTGCTGATTATTGATCGGTGTATTTTAAAGGCCTAGACGTGATTTAATTTGTTAAGGTAAAAGAACTATTGTAAGTATAGAAATCTGAAAATTATCATTTTTTAAAAGGACCCTCGTCTTTGAGGCAGAACATTTCTACATAACAACGTGTTAAAAGAACAATGATATATTTATATATATATATTATTAAAACATTATGCTATTATATATATTTTTTATGTCCTCCAGTCTATACTGGGGGACAAATTGATTTTGCCCTGTCTGTTTGTTTGTTTGTTTGTTGGTTGGTTGGTCTGTTGGTTTGTTTGTGTCAAACTTTATCATTTGCCATAACTTTTGCAATATTGAAGTTAGCAACTTGATATTTGTCATGCATGTGTTACTCATGGAGCTGCACATTTTGAGTGATGCTAGGTCAAGGTCATCCTTCAAGGTCAATGGTCAAATATATTGGGAACATAGTATTTCACAAACACGTTTTTTTATCTAAGTGTTTATATCCTTTTTGTTGCTCTGGTTAATATTATACCGTCTACAAGGTAACTTCTTAGTTATTTGGAACGTTTGCACTAAAATGTATTTTGAATGCTCTGTTCTTATGTCACAAGTTAAGTTTTCTGTAAAATGTTATAACTTAATATGAACTTTGGGTATTGTTCGCTTCCCTAAAACCGATTCAAACCACAACTACTTATAACTTGCCGTTTCAGTGCGGTAATTCACTTGTATTTAGGCGTGTGTTATGTTTGTTGTTTGCTGCGTCGTACTATTGGACAATAAGCCACATGCCACCAGGAATAAACTTGAAACTGATAACAAGATATTGTAATGTTGTAAAACTGAGGCTTTATTTTGTGTATGTGTTACTTGAATTGTTACGCTTTTTGTTAAATTTCATCATCATCGATATTTCGTTAAGATATTTTGGTTATAAGTGAACTATAGCGAGGTTATTATTGAAATGTTTCACGATTCATGCTTTCTTCATTCTTTCCCATGTTTTATACTAAAGTTAGTTTATTTGTCATGTGTATGCGTGCTTTCGGACTGTTTGGCTTGCTTTTACGAAACCACTTTCGTTCTGATTGAATTTCTCTCCTGCTGATGAAACTGGAGTTTCACCTTAAGCTTTCAACATACACATTCGGATTTTTATATGATGCTATGTTTCTGTTTGAGTAAGGCACATTGATGTAGAGGTCATGAATATGTTTCAAAGTCCAAAACATGAAAAGTCCTAAAGGAACACCGCATTTTACCCTGAAAATTGCGATTACTACTTAGATACCATCGTTTGTCTAATGAGCCAAGCACTTTCTTATTATAATTAATACCTAATTTCAGTATTTATAAATCCACATTTCACTATGGCCCATTGACTTTGTTGAACGCAACTTGGATATCGGAATAAATGTAGTTCAAATGTAATTATGTGAATATATTCCATAATGAATAACGAAATAGTATATAAAAGTAAATAGTATCTTTTTTGAGAATGAAGAACGTAAATAGTATTTAAGACATATAGCATTTTTTTAAGCGAGGTACCGCTCTTCTTTACATATATTACTATATTTTCATGTTTTACTTTATATCATATATGTATCAGAGGCCGGAGTTTATTCCCGAATAAAATGAAAATGTATACAAATAAATGCATTGAACTATAAGATGTTATAGATTAAATGCAATTTTTCATTTTGACAATATCTATTTCTTTGTACTGTGTATATATACTTGCAATAAGCTTGTAATCCCTCACATAAATTTAAAAAACATAAACAGGCAGATAAAAAGAAATGTATTTCTATTGCGTTTAATTATATTCGGATAGTTAAGCATGATGCTTAGTGCAAGTGTGTATTTTACATATCTCACTATAGAACCAAAGATGTAAAACACCTGAATGCAATACCTTAGTAACAAATATTCAAATAAATTTCAATTTACACTGATATGTCATTGTTACCTTTGAAAATATAACACAGATTAGTATAAACAAATTGCACTATCACTGTACAAAAGTCTAGTTTTCCCACCGTCTTAAAATTTGACCACTCCAAAATTAAAGCTTCACACGGGTCATTCATGTATAAGAAGTACGAAGTGGATTTTTGCAGTTTATTAAATGGTCTACAATCGAATAGTTACTGTACCAAACATGCTCAAAATGAATACATGTAATACAATGTCAGCTTGTTTGTGTTGGCTTTAAGTAGCATTGTAGCAAACCTGAATTTAAAGGATTCTTTCTAGATAAAAACGACGTCGTTTTTTTTCTGGTTTACAATAAATTTCACAAAGACAAACATGTTGATCCAGCGCATGGAACCAAAACAGTGGCGACTCAAAGGAAAACAAACAGTGAGTATGAAACTTCAAGCGTCTGAAGATGATAATATCGATACACATATTTTACAAATAACTGACAGCGAAAAACATATACAGTTCCTTGTGATTTTATTTGAACTGTAGGACCAGTAAATAAGTACATACCCAAAGTAGTGCTTGGTGACCTGTCACTAAACTTCACCTAAGGCACATGGTATTCTGATAACCACCTGTGTTGTGTAAGGATCCGCCTTTGGTTCATGTTTCTGCAATTCAAAGCTATGCATCACTTCTTTATAGCCTTCACGATGATCTCTACATGCAATGCCACGTATAAATGGAATTATACTAATATTGATGATTAAGCGAATGTAAAGCAAACCAATGCGATACACTAAGCTATCTGATACGATGCACAAGTAGAATACTTTTTAGAATGACAGGACGATTCCTCAGGTGATTAAAACCTGTTATTCCTGTTAAACCTGGTGCCTAGACCATTAAACTTTCATCCGACGATAAACAACTGTAAGGAATTTTAGTTGCAATTGTGTGGGTGTATTTAGTATTCAAGTGAAAGCTTTACAAAAACGGTTGTAATGCCATATCATACAATGACAGAACATCAAACAATGTTTATATCTAAGGGATGATCTCAAGCCTTACTTTCCATCCAGATTGTTCATGAATGCCAAGAAAGCCGCATCTACCAGGTTGCCTCCCTAGAAACTCCGGACGGTTTATAACAAATCCCTCATGTTGCTATCTTGCATAACCTCGTTCGCTGTAAATTCAACCGTCCCTTCTGTAGAGTATATGGTTTTTCTGTGAATTATAGAATGTTTTGAATGAAAATTTGGTCACAATCAAAATAACAAGATTGTCACTGAAGTGAAATCATAACAATTGTTATATTTCTTCAGTCGACAGCCTCGGTTTACACATATCGGAGACTTTGTTTAACAACTGAAAAGGTGCATAGAATATCTACAAACATACGTTTGCCATAGATCAATAACTAAATTAACACATTATCGTTTAGCTTCAACAGAGCACACATTATCACAATATTTTCCCACATAAATTGCGAACAACAATTGACTTACTTTAACACAAAGTTTTATTATATCATACTTAACAGTTATATGATGGTTTTATTTCTTTCTCATATTTTCTTTTCTTATTGCAATAAATCATAAATGCATTGCTGTCGATGCACTATCGCATATTGATTTCAATCGTCATAGAAAAGGGTAAGTTTTTTCAACAACTCGTTCAATAAAATTCGAGTATACACTGACATCAACACATATAATGTTTTGTTTTTACGCGTACTACGCCATACAAGATATTGGAATATTTAAAATCCAGAAACATTATGAAGAGAGAAACTGTTTTTAGTATCTGCTGTTTTTTTAATTAACGCTAACTATGCATTTCTATACAAGACAACACATACAACAAAAAACAAAACTGATTAAAGCTGGATAAACCGCATATATATATGAAAGCTCAATGCAAAGTACAGGGGATTCACACTAGTTTAAACCAGTTTAAAGGATTGCCAATCCTTACCACTAGCCAATCTCACATTTTGCAATTGCTCCGACAAACAAGACGTAGTCTGCGAATGCTTACAGACTTACATGATACAACCATAATATGTTTAAACAATAATAAAATAATCGCCATCAAGAAATATGCATGTATCGATCACCCGTTGATAATTTTAATTGTTTTTCATGCCACCGTGCAAAATGTAACAAGAAAGCAAGGCGAGAAAGTGGCGGTGTTATCGTATATTTTAAGAAACAATATTTTATTGCAATAGAACTAGTTAAACTTAACACGAACGGTATACTATTGTTCAAAATGAAAAAAACAATCATTAGGTTTAGAAAATGACATGTTTGTATGTGCGTGATATATACCACCATGTGAATCACGTGTTTATTGCAATGTAAACTCGCAAATATTTGAATTTGATTTTTTGAGCAGATAGCGTCTGATGTACTTGTATATAGTCAGCAAGATGATATTATGTTAATTGGTGATCTAAATTCTAGAGTGGCCGAGCGGCCGGACATAATTGAAAATATCAATCTTGACCGTTATGTTTACATGCCTATTTATGATGTTTCGCTTGAAAGACTACCGGCTCGCTAGTCGTTTGACAATCATGTTAATCAATTTGGAAATAAGTTGTTGTCACTTTGTAAAGAAAATAGCTTATTAATTGTAAATGGTAGGTTAGAACCGGGTCATTTTACATGTTTCAACCGTGCCAGAAGTTCTTCAGGAGCCAGTGTTGTAGATTATGTAATAGTTAATTTTAATCTTTTGTCATATATCTCTAATTTTAAAGTGAATGACCTCACTGAATTTTCAGACCACTACCCAATTGATTTTAATTTTACATGTAGGCACATAGCCCAATGTATAAGGAGCTCAAAATTAAATATTTTAAACCTTATTACTGTCACTGGCCTACCCTAAATAAATTCGAATTGCGTCTGAAATCAACATGTAGTACCAGCTTATATAATATTGCCAAATTTGGCAATGAAATCAACTGAAATCAACATGTAGTACCAGCTTATATAATATTGCCAAATTTATATATAATGCCGATAAATTGAGAATAGGCACTGATTAATTATAAAGACACCAGTTATATACTTTTTTCCACTAGTATGAATCAATCTCACTTTTCATTTACGAATACTTTATGTATAATGCTTCACTTTTGCCATTATTGCAAGATATGTGATGCTAACTACTTTGGTGTATGTTCTGTTGACTTTGTACTTCTCCATGTCATTATTATTTATTGTGCTGTAACATTGTATAATGTTTATGCAATAAAATTTTGGACTTGCAACCGATTGCTACTAATGTGGTAATTAATAAGTTATCTTGGGAGGATGGTAAATCCGCAGATTTAAATACCCTGTTGAATAGTAAAGCACATATTTTTGCAAATATTACTAATAACATAATACTTGAAAATGAAATTTAAACACGTGTATAAATCAGCTATCTGAACTTATATATGATATCTCATTTCAGATTCATGGACGTACTTTTAATTTAGATAGTACAAAATCACGAAGTATTCGCAAATCTCTATGGTTCGACCAAAATTGAAAAATGCACAAAGCAGCGTTCTACGACTGTAAGCGCATGTACAAACAAGATCCATCAATTGCGAACAAAATGTCGTTTTTACAAGCCAGATCGACATATTGTCAAACCAAACGTATTGCTAAAAATAAATTTTACAGCAAAGAAAGTAAAACATTGTCAATGTTAAGTAAATCTAACCCAAAGAAATTCTAGAAATACATAAATAAATATAAGTTTAAAAAATCTTCTGGAACTAATGACGTAAATATTGAAGATTTAATTGATCACTTTAAAAACTTATCTAATACACCGAATGACAACTCGTTCAGTGGTGATGACAATGCATCAAGACATGATACACTTCATATTGAGGAATTAGATCGCCCATTTACCGTTATAGAAATACAAAAAACAATATCAAAGCTCAAACGACATAAATCCGCTGACATGTCTAACAATGTTGTAGACTTTTTTGTCGACTGTAATGAGTTTATTTCTCCTTATTTAGTAAAAATTTTCAATTAAATACTTGAGAAAGGTGTTTATCCTGAATCTTGGTGTAAGGGCGCCATTGTCCCTATTTTCAAAACAGGAGAAAAAAATGCTGCATCTAATTATCGTGGTATTACATTAGTAAATATTATAGCTAAGACGTTTTCACTTACATTGCGCAATCGATTTAATTCTTGGTGCGATAATAACAATATGTTAAACACATCTCAATTCGGGTTTAGAGATAATCGTGGCACGATTGATTGTATTTTTATCTTGCACACTATAATCCAGAACAGTATTAATAGTAAATTAAAACTCTATTGCGGCTTTATTGATTATGAAAAAGCATTTGATACTGTTATACATGAAGTTTTGTGGGTCAAATTAGTACCATTAGGAATAAGCTGTAAAATGTTAAAAATGATCAAGTCTATATATCAAAATGTAAAATCATGTGTTAAAAACCATAAAGACATGTTTTATTCTGAGCTATTTGATGTTACGTTAGGAGTAAAACAGGGTGAGCCATTATCACTTTTATTATTTATTTTATGCATTAATGATATTAATGATTGTATTAATATTTATAATTTAACCGAAAAAGATATTCGTTTATTATCTATTTATATGTTATTATTTGCTGATGATATTGCATTATCTACTACAAATCGAGAAAGTCTACAATTACAATTAAATTATATCTATCAATACTCCTGTAAATGGGGATTAAAAATAAATGTAAACAAAACTAAAATTTGCATATTTGAAAAAAGGAAACATGTTTGTATAGTTGGACTATTTATCAACAGGCTCTCGAAATTGTTGATGAATTCTGCTACTTGGGCTTTGAACTTCACTACACTGGTAATATCTCTAAAGCTATTAAGTCAAATAATGAACAAGCCTTAAAAGCTTACAATCATTTATTGTCCATTTTTAGTAAAGAGAAGCTTAGCACTAAACCAAACTCTCTCTATTTGACTCCATAGTTTTTCCAAGTATTCTATATGGATCTGAAATATGGGGAATTTACAACATTAAAGAAGTAGATAAACTTAATTTTAAATTTTGTAAAACTATTCTTGGTGTACGCTCACAGAATTTCTAATGCTGCTGTTTTGGGTGCATTAGGCAGATTTCCTCTTTCTATAATATGTAAACAACATGCACTCAGTTATTGGGTTAAAATTAAGCAAAACCCGAACTCTTTGATGCACACTGTTTATAACGAACACTGTAATATTTACAATGAGATTAATAATAATAACACAACAGAGGCGTATCCAGATTTTTTTCCGAGGGGGGGGGGGGGCTCAACTGGGGAGGGTGCGGGAGGGGTGTCCCGTCGTTGATTTTTTTTTTGAAATCGTACCTTCAAATGATGCAATTCATGCTATCTAATCAGCATTTTGCATGATAAAAGTGCATGTAAAACAAGGACTTGAGTTCAGACATCAAGTGTGTCAGACACACAGACAGACAGACAGACACACACACACAGGGGTAAATCAAATGTCTCTCAAATCAGTATTTTGTTTTAATAACATTACTACGCTTGAAAATAATTATAGACACGACTAAAATAAGAAAAAAACAACAGTTTAATTGCATTAAAAATCTTACTTCAACTGAAATAGTCCAAAATGTATGCCTTTTCCGTGCATTTTTTCGGTACTCTTCATTAAACTTGCGCATAAATTGCAGACCACTGCGCTAATGTAAACACATAATTTCAAGTATTTGATTTATTTTAAAGAAAATTCGTTTACTTTTTCACGATTCCCAGAAATTGTTGCATGGAACAATCTGTGCGCGCACATCGCGAAAATATGAGACATGCCGATATCCACATGTTCAGTGGGTATACCCTGTCCTGATTTGATGATAATTTTATCAAATCTTTTAATAGTAATATATATGCCGAAATTGTATTGGAACAAATTGCGAACGTTTTTTTTTCAGTTCTTGAGCACTTTTTCATGTCAATGTTGCTCAAAAGAAGATCGACCGTTAAAACAGAAACTTGTTAAATGGTAAATAAAAGTTATAAAAAAGTAAAATTAATCTTTCGGTTTCTCTAAAAAAATCAGTGAATCGAATTTTCACACAGACAGACAGACACACAGGGGTAAATCAAATGTCTCTCAAACAAGTATTTTGTTTTAATAACATTAATACCCTTGAAAATAATTATAGACACGACTAAAATAAGAAAAAACCCAGTTTAATTGCATTAAAAATAATACTTCAACTGAAATAGTCCAAATTAATGCCTATTCCGTGCATTTTTTCGGTACTCTTCATTAAACTTGCGCATAAATTGCAGACCACTGCGCTAGTGTAATAACATAATTTCAAGTATTTGATATATTTTAAAGAAAATTCGCTTACTTTTTCACGATTCCCAGAAATTGTTGCATGGAACAATCATCGCGAAAATATGAGACATGCCGATATCCACATGTTCAGTGGGTATACCCTGTCCCGATTTGATGATAATTTTATCAAATCTTTCCATAGTAATATATATATATATATTTATATATATATATATATATATATATATATATATATATATATATATATATATATATATATATATATATATATATATATATATATGCCGAAATTGTATTGGAACAAATTGCGAACGATGTAGTTTTTTTCAGTTCTTGAGCACTTTTTCATGTCAATGTTGCTCAAAAGAAGATCGACCGTTAAAACAGAAACTTGTTAAATGGTAAATAAAAGTTATAAAAAAGTAAAATTAATCTTTCGGTTTCTCTAAATTTGTTCAGTGAATCGAATTTTCGAAGTTTTGTTGACCTCATGTCTATTGCAATCCAGTACTCTCGCTTTTCGGATGTTACCTCTCGACTCAAGGTAAACAACGCGCGAAGTGTATGTCATTTGTGGATGTGTATGGAACTATCGGCTTTGTATGGTTAAACACGCTATAAATAAACAATTTTGACATGGATTTAACAGGAATGAAATAAATCTTTTTAGGTACATCGTTTATTGCGGCAATGTTTGAATTCATTCAGAAATTATTTTAGTTGTTTCCTTAACCGCTCGACTGAAGGTAATTGGAGGATATTGTTTTTCACAAGTTCCATGCGGCAGCCATTTGTAAACATTTACCTATAGCTAAATGTATCGATGAATTTCATAAGTTGAATGTATCTCCTTCAGCCAATCAAATAGCGCAGTTTATCACTTACAGTCAATGAAGCGTGCAGTTTAGCTGGCGAAGGTTAGATTGTCTGTACACATGCCTGGGGGCTTATCATACAAACTGACAGCTGTTAGTGGCCTAATTAGGGGCATATGACAGGAAATACACAAGAGGATTGGAACTGTAAGGGGCTCATTTTTTTTAAATCATATCTAGCCAGCCAGCTGGGGGGGCTTTAGCCCCCTAGCCCCCCACCTAAATACGCCACTGCACAAATATGTGGTGTGCATTTGTAGAACAACAATAAGATCAACTAGGGCATGGTTTATTTTACAATAACTTAAATGACAACTGTAATTATTCTTATGAAATTATTCAAAGAATAAAAGATCAGTTGATACAAAATTGGCACAATACAATTAATAGCAAACCGAAATTAGAATACTAAAAAAAGTTTAAGACTGAATTCGCTTATGAAAAATATTTAGATTGCATTAATAATAGAAATAATAAACAACAGTTATCCAGATTTAGACTTAGCGCCCATAAATTAGAAATAGAGACTGGTAGATATAATAACATACCCAGAGTTGAACGTAAATGTAAACTATGTAACGCAAACACTGTTTAATCGGAATATCACTTCTTTCTTACTTGCTCCATCTATAAAGATCTACGAACAAAATATTCTATTCGATCTAACTGGCCAAACTTAGTCAAATTTAAAAATATACTATCTTGTCAAAATACTACAGTAATTAACAATGTTGCAAGATTCATTACTGAGGCAATGAAACTCCGTGATGAAAAATTTGAAGTATTTGCTGCTTCTTAAATTAATGGTGTATGGAATCGTTGATAAATTGTTTATTTACTACTTGTTTCTTCTTACATAATTGTCAATACATTTACTTTTGTAAATGATGTTTGAACACTTTACATAGTTATTTATGTGTACAATTATGTATGTTCTTTGTATTGTACTGATGCACTTCGACTATAACTTGTTAACTTGAATATGTAAATGGTCAAAGGCATTTTGCCGATGTTCCAATAAAAAACTTGGAACTTGAAACTTTATTTCGCACATACATCTTGTCGATCGGCAGGTACCGACATGAAATCGATTCCGCTTCTGTTCTAAAGCAAGTAATAGACGTTCTTAAAGTTATACAAGCCTCAAACAGGAGCAAACCAAGCTTAAACAAAAAGGAACGGAATCGTCGTAACATTTAATATGAATATTACAATGCAAGCGTATATAAACTGAATACACAGTTCGCGTATCTAAATATTTTTCCAACACATTCCTAACACAATTTCACTACCACACCATCGAATGTTTTTTAACTAAAAATGCAAACTAATAAAAAGATATTTTCAACCTGTTCGCGTAGATAAATATTCTTAAATGGATGCTTAGTATATACGTATGACGTAAGAACACTCATTTTTGTCACACTTATGATTTATGTATTGCCCAAGGTCGGGGGAGAGATAACAGTCTGGGTCGAACTCGATTATGGGAAAACGGGAAAACAGAAAACTATGTTTGAATGAAAACTGGGCATTTATTATAAATGCCATAAACTGACAAATACATGATTACGTAATACATAATCAAAGCAAACATATTATAAATGTTTTCCCTAATGTACATAACTGGGAGGCAAAAAACCGCCGACCCAAAGACTAGAATCATACATGTATTCAATCAAAATTGGCAACTTTGAAGACTAGAATGGCATAATTGCAAATCAAATAAAACAATAGAACTAAAAAGGCTATAATGTAAAGCAAAGTACATCATTTAACTATCTTCCAACTCTATAAAACACATATAACTAAAATAGCTAAAATGTAAGCATGATAAACTAAGAGGAGGAGGCATGGGAGGAGGTGGATTTTAAATCAGTGAAAATTGACGTGAAACTACTCACGTCCAGAATTATGCAAAGACTGGCTTCTCGAAAGTTCCAAAACTGCTAGTCTATCAAAGCTTATTCTAACAGCTTTTTAAATGTCAAACATCTATTCATGAACTCAATTTGCTGCAGTATAAACAATAGCATGGTAAAATTAATGCTCTTTCAACAGAGTGTGTTAATGTAAACAATCTGGCAACACAATGTTTTTTATAAACTTTATGGTTAAATGCAATTTCCCTTCAGAACATTCCAGGCTAATAAAAATAGAGAGTGGGGAGGTCAATGACATAAAAAAAAATATGTTGGCATAAAATGTTATTTCTTTTCATACAATACACTCTTATTGGTTTTCTATAAACGTACTGAACATCTTTTTATTATTTGGGTTTTTCAATAAATAGCATGTACTTCTTTGCATTTCTAACTTACGGTTAGAACAGGTGAGTTGCGAGTTAAGTGGAGTAAGTCCTAATGGAATTAATTTTACAAAATTAAGTGACAAAGCAAGAAGTGTATATATTTTAATTATCATGTATTTTCCGTTCGATACAATGTTTAAATTCTATTTTTAAAGTTTTTGGCATAAAGCTTTTTATTTTCCTAAAATTTGTTATAAGAATATGTGCTAAAGAGATTAATATTAATAGAAATAGTGTTATTGCGATTCAGATTAATACCAACACGTCTTTTGTAAAATGGTTTGTAACAATCTTATTTAAATTGCTATCGGATTATAACAAATGTTTATTCGTTAATGAGATTCCATTATTCTATATTAAGTAAGATGTACAAAATACAATTATGTATGCTGTCTTAAATTATGTATGCATATGTGTATTATATACAGCCAATATATACTTCGAAATATGAAATGCATAATAGCAACACAATAATATTATGTTATATTATTTTATGTATATGGGATAAGCCTCTAATGTAAAAATATGGCAATTTAGATTTTTGTGTTAATTTAATATACATACAGAAAGACAGAATGACTATCGTCAATGGGGTTTCATTGTTTATTCCTTTCCCACTCAGAAGAAAAGTGAAAATGGCAATGTGCAAACAGCATAAAACGGGAACAGCCTGCGAGTGACTCGCACTCTGTTCAGGTTTTATGCTGGTTGCTGCTCATCCGTATATAAGGTTTAGAAATGAAGCCTTAAAAACTTGAATCTAGTAAGAATGGTCTTAAATTAAATATAACTTTCTAAGGGACTATACATGCGTGAACATACGTAGGGTTAAATGTGTATCTAAGTGGTAAAGGGTTAAATACATATCTAAGTGATAAAGGGTTAAATACGTATCTAAGTGGTAAAGAGTAAAATACGTATCTAAGGTGTAATGGATTAAATACGTATCTAAGTGGTAAAGGGTAAAATACGTATCTAAGTGGTAACGGGTTAAATACGTATCTTAGTGGTTAAGGGTAATATATGGTAAAGGGTTATATAAGGGTTTTATTGGGGAGCAGTGGTCTTATGGTAGGACGCTGGCTTAGGGATCGAGAAGTCCCGGGTTCGAATCCCGCCCTGACCACTTGAATTTCTTTGAGCAAGAAATTTATCCCACATCTGCCCCTCTCCACCCAGGTGTATAAATGGGTACCTGTGAGGGAAATAAGCTAATGTGCGTTGGCTGCATACTGCGCCAAAATGTTAACGGACGACTTATGACCCAGTGATCAAGGAAAAATGTAAAGCGCCTCGGAACGCACATCTCGAGTATGAATAGGGCGCTATATAAATGAGGTATAAAAAAATAAAGAAATATAAGCATACAACCGCCTTGCCTCCACAGCAGCTTCCTCGCAGCATCGTCTCACTGGAACTGGAACAGTAAGGACTCCGGGAATATGATATTGTTTCAGCACCGGTTAATGTGGACGGCAACTTGGAAGATGATGGTTCTAAATACAATTAAGTTTGTATGTGTTGACATGCAAAGAATATGCATAACGGAACATGCTATACCGAAGTATTTGCTGAAATCAACATAGTTGAAGCATGTATTGGGCTAGCAATAGCCAAAGAGCTAAATGTAAGCAAATAAGTTGTAGTAAAATGTACATTGAGTCGAAAATGTCTGTGTGGCTGCAGATAAAAATTTAAAAAATTAACTATGAAATGTTGAAATCATTTTGTAAATGCATTCTTTGGATAGACGTAAAGATTGCATATACAGTCGAAACCCGATGGCTCGAACTCGCTTGGCTCGAATTTCCGGTTGGCTCGAACTCGCATCAAAATACCGATTTTGTATGCCAAATATATTCATATAAAATTTTGTCGGATGGCTCGAACTCGCTTGGCTCGAATTATCGGATGGCTCGAACTGTTTTCACATTTCCGGCTACAGTTTTAACACGTTCTTTTGTTCGGATGGCTCGAACTCGCAGTGAATAAGCGGACGTGTAATGTTCTATTGCTTGTCTTTCAGAAAATTCGTTTGGCATTGAGGCAGTCGGCAGTGATCTCATGTCTAAATTTGCAGAAATCATCAGTTTAGAAATAAAAACTGGACCTTGGACTAAACATGTGCAAGAGATTTATAGCGTCGAACAATTGCGGGAAGCTTGGATCTCTGGACGGCAGCTACGATGTACCGACCGTTTATTGCATAACATAGAGGTGGATAAACCAGTTGGTCGCTGTTTCCATGAAGTCCGCAACATCAGAGCTGTAAACTTCGGAAATGCAAGATAACGGTCAGAATAAGTGAATAAAACCAACATACACAAATAAGTATTTTACGATGTTTTAATGGCTTTAATCTGGATAAATCTTTGTAATAACGCGCGTTTAAGTTTATATTTCTGTCATTGCATTATCACATGATTTTGAATGTAAATGTTGTCTTGTATTTGCTTCGTCTAATAAATTATTATTATTTAAGGAGCTACAGTTGACTAGACCTAACCTTGTGGAATACAAGAAAAAGCTGGAAAAGGAAACTAAATCTACAGAACAAAAATACACGGGCTACACATCAGCTTTGGACATGATAATTTTTCAAGCAGAACCACAGGTACATTGGTTTTTGTTTATTTTATATTCTAAATTCTGACGTAAACCATTTAATTGCTGACTACATATGTAGGTTAGCGGATATATGGTTTCTAACATATTTAATATAAACAGAATGGACAACTTAAACATACTTTTCGATACGTCACGCGATCGATTTGTTGTCATGTAATCTAATACTGTTTACTGTTTTATTATGAAAAATACAGCTAATAATATGTAATAAGTTTTTATGAAATGCTCCTGTATGTATGCATAGAACTTCACATGGTAAAATATATGAAAGTTAAGTTCTATCAAATCAGAAAAACAAACTTTCTGAGTTACACGCAGCACGAGTTCTATCGGTTTTCTTTTGCAAAGAGGGATCAACACGCTGCGTATGTCAAAAATAAAATGCAACAAAATTCACAGTAGCGAAAATTAACATGTTGATTGCTATTTTTATTACACAAATTCAAAAAGGTCAACTTACTATAAACAGAGATTCTATATGACCCCATCGGAATGCGAGTTCTTTTCAAGAGCAGGGGTTAAGATTAAGAATATCAAATAATTAGGTCATATCCTAAATAGCCATGGATATTTTGGATAAGGTCTGTTAACTAAAAGTGACATTGTTGTCTGACAATATCATGCTCAGTGTAGTATCGCTAATTTAAAGTCAATGTGCATGTGTGTTTCATTTACAAGACAACCGTTTGAAAATTGCCTTTTTTGACCTACCAAAAGGTTTCACCCTGGTCCACATGACTCTCAAAAAGACCGCTGGCACACAGGCAACACTTTGAGAAAAAATATGAACATTTCTGTGTGTATTTATTGCCCCGCGTTATGTTGTATGAGCAATATATTACCATGAATGGGTAATGTGAATTGAATTAATTCAAATGTAAGTTGTCTTTTTTTAAGATATTGGATCCCAAAATATGACTTAAATACTGTACATACATATTGCGAGTAGGAATATCATGAGTATACTGCCAAAAAAATAAAACAGTTTTGTCAGGAGTCATGAACAGGAATTTTTTTATCACGTTTATACTTAATGTATGTTTTAACTCTAAATTTTTTTATCAGTGTAAGTTCGAAAATTAATCATTCAAAATATATTTTGAGTTATTTGCAACCTCAAGGCATTAAGTTAATTTCTTTACGCGTGGAATACACAGTACACGTGAAGTATAATTACTTTTTTTGTTTTTTTATTAATTTCTTTAGTTTAATGTAGTTGTTGTTACATTGATAATCGTAGTTAAATTACATAATCGATGTAGTTTTTTAGGTTCAAGCAAAACGTCATCATGTTTCAAACGATTCAAACTCTGTAGGTTTTGGATTTCTAGCATTGTATGTTATAACCATTGTAGTATTCTCTATCACTAAAAATTGTGTATTTAAAATACAGTGCTATGTAGAAAATACCAGGTTACTTTCCTATTGCACCGACCTTGAAACATTACAAAACAATGGGTGTCCTTACCGTGTTTGATTTTTATAAAAACTATTGTCCCCATTTTTAGCATTAATGTGATGTAATCGATTCGACACAGAATTTTTCTTGGGAATAAATAATGCTGTATTACGTTTGAAGTTTGTTTGCAAGACGTTATAAGCACTCAATATTTTTTAAGGTGTTGCTGTTTTTTTTTCTTGTTGTGTCTGAAGCGTAATACATATTTTACCGAATTGTTTATTTGTTCTGTTGAATCTGAATTATTTGGACCGAATGATGACTAGGTTAATTCCCAAAATCATGAGCTACCTGAAAAACTAATGTAATCTTCTATGGACCTATGATAAAAAAGCGTCTTTGTATTACTTCGATATCAGCTTACCGGTATATTATACACGTTTATAATCTAAGAACGTATAATATCGATACACATGCCAACAATGTTTTCTATCGAAATTAAAAATGTATATTTTAAAAAGGTAGTAATAGTTTGTTTGATAATATGTCATATATATTCCACAGGAGGGTAGCGTGTGGCTATGATATTAATTAGTGAAAACATCATTTTGAATGATAAATAATCATATTATAACGAAAAATTAACTTTTCTGAAAAAAATAATTTCACTATCAAATATATATATATAACAAGGTATGCAACTCAAAATCAGCCCAAAACGGGGTGCATCGCTTTGAACAGCCATATCTTCATCAATTGTGCAGCGATTTTCACGATCTCGGTCTTATTCAACGCAGAAATAAATTTTCTTTCTGGAAATGTATATGTCTTGCAATATTTTTACAAATGCTGTGTCAACTTTTAAGAAATAACACGATACACAACACGCATGACCCAGTTGACAGTGATCATGCATTCTTTATGAATGAAATCCCCAGTTGTAAAGACACACCTCCGCATTGGACCAATGAAATCACTCGTATGTTTAAAATGTCAGTTAGTTGAAATGTATGTAAACAAAGGTTTCAAACGGCGCTGGACAGTTAGTCTTGATGCAGAATGTAACGACAAGAACGGTAATAATGTTTTTTCATACGTTTTATTGAATTATGGTATCGAACTACATGAACTTTGTAGGGAAGTTGCCCTTTGCTCCGTGAAGATTTCAGTCTTAAAGAGGGCATGATCACTGTCAACTGGGTCATGCGAGTTGTGTATCGTGTTATTTCTTAAAAGTTGACCCAGCATTTGTAAAAATATTTCAAGACATATACATTTCCAAAAAGGAAATTCATTTCTGCGTTTAATAAGACCGAGATCGTGAATATCGCTGCACAATTGATGAAGATATGGCTGTTTAAAGCGATGCACCCCGTTTTGGGCTGGTTTTGAGTTGCATACCTTGTTATATTTATATTTGATAGTGAAATATTTTTTTTTCAGAAAAGTTAATTTTTCGTTATAATATGATAATTTATCATTCAAAATGATGTTTTCACTAATTAATATCATAGCCACACGCTAACCACCTGTGATATATTCCATTTATTAAATGTCAGTGTAATTGTTAGTTTTTTTATTGCAACTCTATTGGATTTTGTCATTTAAACTTGAAACGTCATATTGTTTACATCTTATTTCAAATATGTATGTGTTATAAAAATTGCTAACTTGTTTAAACGCGTATTAGCAGTTTGGATATGTCAACGTATTGTGATTGCAACGTTTAATTGCTTGACTTATAATATAATGACAGTTACTTTTCTTATTATTATAATATTTTATTTTTATATGGCATTCCTGACAAATGAACCGATCAGGTGTTAGTGATATTGGTGTTCTTCTAAATAACATGAGAAACCCGAAGTGTTGAAACCTTGCATTGTTTATACCGTCGACATCAATCATTTCGTGCTGATTATTGATCGGTGTATTTTAAAGGCCTAGACGTGATTTAATTTGTTATGGTTAAGAACTATTGTAAAGATAGAAATCTGAAAATTATAATTTTTTAAAAGGACCCTTGTCTTTGAGGCAGAACATTTCTACATAACAACGTGTTATAAGAACAATGATATATATATATATATATATATATATATATATATATATATATATATATATATATATATATATATATATTATAAAAACATTATGCTATTATATATAATTGTGTGTCCTCCAGTCTATACTGGGGGACATATTGATTTTGCCCTGTCTGTTTGTTTGTTTGTTTGTTGGTTGGTTGGTTGGTCTGTTGGTTTGTTTGTGTAAAACTTTAACATCTGCCATAACTTTTGCAATATTGAAGTTAGCAACTTGATATTTGTCATGCATGTGTTACTCATGGAGCTGAACATTTTGAGTGAAGCTAGGTCAAGGTCATCCTTCAAGGTCAATGGTCAAATATATGGGGAACATAGTGTTTCACAAACACATCTTTTTATTTAAGTGTTTATATCCTTTTTGTTGCTCTGGTTAATATTATACCGTCTACAAGGTAACTTCTTAGTTATTTGGAACGTTTGCACTAAAATGTATTTTGAATGCTCTGTTCTTATGTCACGAGTTAAGTTTTCTGTAAAATGTTATAACGTAATATGAACTTTGGGTATGGTTCGCTTCCCTAAAACCGATTCAAACCACAACTACTTATAATTTGCCGTTTCAGTGCGGTAATTCACTTTTATTTAGGCGTGTGTTATGTTTGTTGTTTGCTGCGTCGTAATATTGTACAATAGGCCACACGCGACCAGGAATAAACTTGAAACTGATAACAAGATATTGCAGTGTTGTAAAACTGAGGCTTTATTTTGTGTATGTGTTACTTGAATTGTGACGCTTTTTGTTAAATTTCATCATAATCGATATTTCGTTAAGACATTTTGGTTATAAGTGAACTATAGCGTGCTTAAACATTGAAATGT
The DNA here is from genome assembly GCF_020536995.1 of Dreissena polymorpha. Lineage (NCBI taxonomy): Eukaryota > Metazoa > Mollusca > Bivalvia > Myida > Dreissenidae > Dreissena > Dreissena polymorpha. The sequence continues at coordinate 126,849,032 of NC_068359.1, read as the reverse complement.
TTCACGATTCATGCTTTCTTCATTCTTTCCCATGTTTTATACTAAAGTTAGTTTATTTGTCATGTGTATGCGTGCTTTCGCACTGTTTGGCTTGCTTTTACGAAACCACTTTCGTTCTGATTGAATTTCTCTCCTGCTGATGAAACTGGAGTTTCACCTTAAGCTTTGAACATACACTTTCGGGTTCGTATATGATGCTATGTTTCTGTTTGAGTAAGGCACATTGATGTAGAGGTCATGCATATGTTTCAAAGTCAAAAACATGAAAAGTCCTAAAGGAACACCGCATTTTACCCTGAAAATTGCGATTACTACTAAGAACCATCGTTTGTCTAATGAGCCAAGCACTTTCTTATTATAATTAATACCTAATTTCTGTATTTATAAATCCACATTTCACTATGGCCCATTGACTTTGTTGGACACAACATGGATATCGGAATAAATGTAGTTCAAATATATGTGAATATATTCCATAATGAATAACGGAATAGTATATAATAGTAAAGAGTATTTTTTTTTGAAAATGAAGAACGTAATAGTATTTAAGATATATAGCATTTTGTTTAAGCGAGTTACCGCTCTTCTTTACATATATTACTATATTTTCATGTTTTACTTTATATCATATATGTATCACAGGCCGGAGTGTATTCCCGAATTAAATGAAAATGTATACAAATAAATGCATTAAACTATAAGATGTTATAGATTAAATGCAATTTTTCATTTTAGCAATATCTATTTCTTTGTACTGTGTATATATACTTGCAATAAGCGTGTAATCCCACACATAAATTAAAAATACATAAACAGGCAGATAAAAATAAATGTATTTCTATTGCGTTTAATTATAATCGGTTAGTTAAGCATGATGCTTAGTGCAAGTGTGTATTTTACATATCTCACTATAGAACCAAAGATGTAAAACACCTGAATGAAATACCTTAGTAAAAATTATTCAAATAAATTTCAATTTACACTGATATGTCATTGTTACCTTTGAAAATATAACACAGATTAGTATAAACAAATTGCACTATCACTGTACAAAAGTCTAGTTGTCCCACCGTCTTAAAATTTGACCACTCCAATATTAAAGCTTCACACGGGTCATTCATGTATAAGAAGTACGAAGTGGATTTTGCAGTTAATTAAATGGTCTACAATCGAATAGTTACTGTACCAAACATGCTCAAAATGAATACATGTAATACAATGTCAGCTTGTTTGTGTTGGCTTTAAGTAGCATTGTAGCAAACCTGAATTTAAAGGATTCTTTCTAGATAAAAACGATGTCGTTTATTTCTGGTTTCCAATAAATTTCACAAAGACAAACATGTTGATCCAGCGCATGGAACCAAAACAGTGGCGACTCAAAGGAAAACAAACAGTGAATATGAAACTTCAAGCGCCTGAAGATGATTATATCAATACACATATTTTACAAATAACTTACAGCGAAAAACATATACAGTTCCTTGTGATTTTATTTGAACTGTAGGACCAGTAAATAAGTACATACCCAAAGTAGTGATTGGTGACCTGTCACTCAACTTCGCCTGGGCACATGGTATTCTGATAACCACCTGTGTTGTGTTAGGATCCGCCTTTGGTTCATGTTTCTGCATTTCAAAGCTATGCATCACGTCTTTATAGCCTTCACGATGATCTCTACATGCAATGCCACGTATAAATGGAATTATACTAATATTAATGATTAAGCGAATGTAAAGCAAACCAATGCTATACACTTAGCTATCTGATACGATGCACAAGTAGAATACTTTTTAGAATGACATGACGATTCCTCAGGTGATTAAAACCTGTTATTCCTGTTAAACCTGGTGCCTAGACCATTAAACTTTCATCCGACGATAACCAACTGTAAGGAATTTTAGTTGCAATTTTGTGGGTGTATATATTATGCAAGTGAAATCTTTACACAAACGGTTGTAATGCCATATCATACAATGACAAAACATCAAACAATGTTTATATCTAGGGAATGATCTCAAGCCTTACTTTCCATCCGGATTTTTCATGAATGCCAAGAAAGCCGCATCTACCAGGTTGCCTCCCTAGAAACCCCGGACGGCTTATAACAAATCCCTCATGTTGTTATTTTGCATAACCTCGTTCGCTGTAAATTCAACCGTCCCTTCTGGAGAGTATATGGTTTTTCTGTGAATTATAGAATGTTTTGAATGAAAATTTGGTCACAATCAAAATAACAAGATTGTCACTGAAGTGAAATCATAACAATTGTAATATTTCTTCAGTCGACAGCCTCGGTTTACACATATCGGAGACTTTGTTTCAAAACTGAAATGGTGCATAGAATATCTACAAACATACGTTTGCCATAGATCAATAACTAAATTTACACATTATCGTTTAGCTTCAACAAAGCACACACTATCACAATATTTTTCCACATAAATTGCGAACAACAATTGACTTACTTTAACACAGAGTTTTAGTATATCATACTTAACAGTTATATGATGGTTATATGTTTTTTACATATTTTCTTTTCTTGTTGCAATAAATCATACAACGCCAATAAAATGCATTGCTGTCGATGCACTATCGCATATTGATTTCAATCGTTGTCATAGAAAAGGGGAATTTTTTTCAACAACTCGTCCAATAAAATTCGAGTATACACTGACATCAACACATATAATGTTTTGTTTTTACGCGTACTACGCCATACAAGATGTTGGAATATTTAAATTCCAGAAACATTATGAAGAAAGAAATTTCATTTAGTATCTGCTGTTTTTAATTAACGCAAATTATGCATTTCTTATACTATACAAGGCAAAACATACAACGAAAACAAAACTGATTAAAGCTGGATAAACCGCATATGAAAACTCAATGCAAAGTATAGGGGATTCACACTAGTTTAAACCAGTTTAAAGGATTGCCAATCCTTACCCCTAGCCAAGCTAACAATCTCACATTTTGCAATTACTCCGACAAACAAGACGTAGTCTGCGAATGCTTACAGACTTACAGGATACAACCATAATATGTTTAAACAATAATAAAACAATCGCCATCAAGAAATATGCATGTATCGATCACCCGTTGAGAATGAGAAAACATATTCATTTTTACTTGGAATTCTAGTTTAGCAAACATCCATATTGATAATTTTAATTGTTTTTCATGCCCCCGTCCAAAATGTAACAAGAAAGCAAGGCGAGAAAGTGGCGGTGTTTTCGTATATTTTAAGAAACAATATTCTTATGCAATAGAACTAGTTAAACTTAACACTAACGGTAAACTATGGTTCAAAATGCAAAAAAAAACAATCATTATGTTTAGAAAATGACATTTTTGTATGTGCATGCTATATACCACCATGTGAATCACGTGTTTATTGCAATGTAAACTTGCCAATATTTGAATTTGATTTTTTTGAGCAGATAGCGTCTGATGTACTTGTATATAGTCAGCAAGATGATATTATGTTAATTGGTGATCTAAATTCTAGAGGGGGCGAGTGGCCGGACATAATTGAAAATATCAATCTTGACCGTTATGTTTACATGCCTATTTATGATGTTCCGCTTGAAAGACTACCGGCTCGCTCGTCGTTTGACAATCATGTTAATCTATTTGGAAATAAGTTGTTGTCACTTTGTAAAGATAATAGCTTATTAATTGTAAATGGTAGGTTAGAACCGGGTCATTTTACATGTTTCAACTGTGCCAGAGGTTCCCCAGGAGCCAGTATTGTAGATTATGTAAAAGTTAATTTTAATCTTTTGTCATATATCTCTAATTTTAAAGTGAATGACCTCACTGAATTTTCAGACCACTGCCCAATTGATTTTAATTTTACATGTAGGTACATAGAACCGATTGCCACTAATGTGGTAATTAATAAGTTATCTTGGGAGGATGGTAAATCCGCAGATTTAAATACCCTGTTGAATAGTAAAGCACATATTTTTGCAAATATTACTTATAACATAATACTTGAAAATGAAAATTTAAACACGTGTATAAATCAGCTATCTGAACTTATATATGATATCTCATTTCAGATTCATGAACGTACTTTTAATTTAGATAGTACACAATCACGAAGTATTCGCAAATCTCTATGGTTCGAGCAAAATTGAAAAATGCACAAAGCAGCGTTCTACGACTGTAAGCGCATGTACAAACAAGACCCATCGATTGCTAACAAAATGTCGTTTTTACAAGCCAGATCGACATATTGTCAAACCAAATGTATTGCTAAAAATAAATTTTACAGCAAACAAAGTAAAACATTGTCAATTTTAAGTAAATCTAACCCAAAGAAATTATGGAAATACATAAATAAATATAAGCTTAAAAAATCTTCTGGAACTAATATGGTAAAAATTGAAAATTTAATTGATCACTTTAAAAACTTATCTAATACACCGAATGACAACTCGTTCAGTGGTGATGACAATTCATCAATACATGATACACTTCATATTGAGGAATTAGATCGCCCATTTACCGTTATAGAAATACAAAAAAACAATATCAAAGCTCAAACGACATAAATCCGCTGACATGTCTAACAATGTTGCAGACTTTTTTATCGACTGTAATGAGTTTATTTCTCCTTATTTAGTAAAAATTTTCAATTACATATTTGAGAAAGGTGTTTATCCTGAATCTTGGTGTAAGGGCGCCATTGTCCCAATTTTCAAAAAAGGAGAAAAAAAGTTGCGTCTAATTATTGTGGTATTACATTAGTAAATATTATGGCTAAGACGTTTTCACTTACATTGCGCAATCGAATTAATTCTTGGTGCGATAATAACAATATGTTTAACACATCTCAATTCGGGTTTAGAGATAATCATGGCACGATTGATTGTATTTTTTATCTTGCACACTATAATCCAGAACATTATTAATAGTAAATCAATATTGCGTCTTTTTTGATTATGGAAAAGCATTTGATACTGTTATACATGAAGTTTTGTGGGTCAAATTAGTACAAGCAGGAATTAGCTGTAAAATGTTAAAAATGATCAAGTCTATATATCAGAATGTAAAATGATGTGTTAAAAACCATAAAGACATGTTTTATTCTGAGCTATTTGATGTTACGTTAGGAGTAAAACAGGGTGAGCCATTGTCACCTTTATTATTTTTTTTATTCATTAATGATATAAATGATTGTATTAATATTAATAATTTAACCGAAAAAGATATTCGTTTATTATCTATTTATATGTTATTATTTGCTGATGATATTGCATTATTTACTACAAATCAAGAAAGTCTACAATTACAATTAAATTCTATCTATCAATACTCCTGTAAATGGGGATTACAAATAAATGTAAACAAAACTAAAATTTGCATATTTGAAAAAAGGAAAAGTACATGTTTGTATAGTTGGACTATTAATCAACAAGCTCTATAAATTGTTGATGAAATCTGCTACTTGGGCCTTAAACTTCACTACACTGGTAATATATCTAAAGCTATTAAGGCAAATAATGAACAAGCCTTAAAAGCTTACAATCATTTATTGTCCATTTTTAGTAAAGTAAAGCTTAGCACTAAAACAAAACATTCTCTATTTGATTCCCTAGTTGTTCCAAATATTCTATATGGATCTGAAATATGGGGAATTTACAACATTAAAGAAGTAGATAAACTTAATTTTAAATTTTGTAAAACTATTCTTGGTGTACGCTCACAGAATTTCTAATGCTGCTGTTTTGGGTGAATTAGGCAGATTTCCTCTTTCTATAATATGTAAACAACGTGCACTCAGTTATTGGGTTAAAATTAAGCAAAACCCGAACTCTTTGGTGCACACTGTTTATAGCGAACAATGTAATATTTACAATGAGAATAATACTAATAACACAAATATGTGGTGTGCATTTGTAAAACAACAATTATATCAACTAGGGCATGGTATATTTTACAATTACTTAAATGACAACTGTAATTATTCTTATGAAATTAATCAAAGAATAAAAGATCAGTTTATACAAAATTGGCACGATACAATTAATAGCCAACCGAAATTAGAATACTACAAAATGTTTAAGACTGAATTCGCTTATGAAAAATATTTAGATTGCATAAATAATAGAAATAATAAACAACAGTTATCCAGATTTAGACTTAGCGCCCATAAATTAGAAATAGGACTGGTAGATATAATAACATACCCAGATTTGAACGTAAATGTAAACTATGTAACGCAAACACTGTTGAATCGGAATTTCAATTCTTTCTTACTTGCTCCATCTATAAAGATCTACGAACAAAATATTGTATTCGATCTAACTGGCCAAACTTAGTCAAATTTAAAAATATACTATCTTGTCAAAATACTACAGTAATTTACAATGTTGCAAGATTCATTACTGAGGCAATGAAACTCCGTGATGAAAGATTAGAAGTATTTGCTGCTTTTTAAATTAATGGTGTATGGAATCGTTAATATATTGTTTATATACTACTTGTTTCTTCTTACATAATTGTCAATACATTTACTTTTGTAAATGATGTTTGAACACTTTACATAATTATCTATGTGTACAATTATGTATGTTCTTTGTATTGTACTGGTGCACTTCAACCATAACTTGTTAACTTGAATATGTAAATGGTCAAAGGCATTTTGCCGATGTTCCAATAAAAAACTTGCAACTTGAAACTTTATTTCGCACATACATCTTGTCGATCGGCAGGTACCGACATGAAATCGATTCCGCTTCTGTTCCAAAGCAAGTAATAGACGTTCTAAAAGTTATACAACCAGGAGCAAACCAAGCTTAAACAAAAAGGAACGGAATCGTTGTAACATTTAATATGAATATTGCAATCCAAGCGTACATAAACTGAATACACAGTTCGCGTATCTAAATATTTTTTCCAACACATTCCTAACACAATTTCACTACCACACCATCTAAAATAAAAATGCAAACTAATAAAATTACCCACCCATCATTACAAAGATATTTTCAAACCTGTTCGCGAAGATAAATATTCTTAAATGGATGCTTAGTATATACGTATGACGTAAGAACACTCATTTTTGTCACTTATGATTTCTTTTCATACAATACACTCTTATTGGTTTTCTATAAACTTACTGAACATCTTTTTTATTATTTGGGTTTTTCAATAAATAGCATGTACTTCTTTGCATTTCTAACTTACGGTTAGAACAGGTGAGTTGCGAGTTAAGTGGAATTAATTTTACAAAATTAAGTGACAAAGCAAGAAGTGTATATATTTTAATTATCCTGTATTTTCGTTCGATACAATGTTTAAATTGTATTTTTAAAGTTTTTGGCATAAAGCTTTTTATTTTCCTTAAACTCGTTATAAGAATATGTGCTATAGAGATTAATATTAATAGAATAAGTGTTATTGCGATTCAGATTAATACCAACACGTCTTTTGTAAAATAGTTTGTAACAATCTTATTTAAATGGCTATCGGATTATAACAAATGTTTATTCGTTGATGAGGTTCCATTATTCTATATTAAGTAAGATATACAAAATACAATCATGTATGCTGTCTTAAATTATGTATGCATGTGTGAATTATATACAGCCAATATATACTTCGTAATATGAAATGCATAATAGCAACATAATAATATTATGTTATATTATTTTATGTATATGGGATAAGCCTCTAATGTAAAAATATGGCAATTTTAGATTTTTGTGTTAATTTGATATACATACAGAAAGACAGAATGACTATCGTCAATGGGCTTTTATTATTCATTCCTTTCCCACTCAGAAGCAAAGTAAATATGGCAATGTGCAAACAGCATAAAACGGGAACAGCCTGCGAGTGACTCGCACTCTGTTCAGGTTTTATGCTGGTTGCTGCTCATCGGTATATCAGGTTTAGAAATGAAGCCTTAAAAACTTGAATCTGGTAAGAATGGTCTTAAATTAAATATAACTTTCTAAGGGACTATACATGCATGAATATACGTAGGGTTAAATGTGTATCTAAGTGGTAAAGGGTTAAATACGTATCTAAGTGTTAAAGGGTAAAATACGTATCTGAGTGGTAACGGGTTAAAAACGTATCTTAGTGGTTAAGGGTAATATATGGTAAAGGGTTATATAAGGGTTTTATTGGGAGCATTGGTCTAATGGTAGGACGCTGGCTTAGGGATCGAGAAGTCACGGGTTCGAATCCCGCCCTGACCACTTGCATTTCTTTGAGCAAGAAATTTATCCCACATCTGCACCTCTCCACCCAGGTGTATAAATGGGTACCTGTGAGGGAAATAAGCCAATGTGCCTTGGCTGCATACTGCCCCAAAATGTTAACGGACGACTTATGACCCAGTGATCAAGGGAAAATGTAAAGCGCCTCGGAACGCACATCTCGAGTATTAAATGGGCGCTATATAAATGAGGTATAAAAAAAATATAGAAATATAAGCATACAACCGCCTTGCCTCACAGCAGCTTCCTCTCAGCATCGTCTCACTGGAACTGGAACAGTAAGGACTCAGGGAATATGATATTGTTTCAGCACCGGTAAATGTAAACGGCAACTTGCAAGATGATGGTTCTAAATACAATAAAGTTTGTATGTGTTGACGTGCAAAGAATATGCATAACGGAACATGCTATACCGAAGTATTTGCTGAAATCAATATATTTGAAGCATTTATTGGGCTAGCAATAGCCAAAGAGCTAAATGTAAGCAAAAAAAAGTAGTGAAATGTACATTAAGTCTAAAATGTCTGTGTAGATGTTGAAATCATTTTGTAAATGCATTCTTTGGATAGACGTTAAGATTGCATATACAGTCGAAACCCGATGGCTTGAACTCGCTTGGCTCGAATTTCCGGATGGCTCGAACTCGCATCAAAGTACCGATTTTGTTTGCCTACATATTCATATAAAATTTTGTCGGATGGCTCGAACTCGCTTGGCTCGAATTATCGGATGGCTCGAACTGTTTTCACAGTTCCGGCTACAGTTTTCACACGTTCTTTTGTTCGGATGGCTCGAACTCGCTTCGGGTCCCAAAAAGTGTTATTCGATTAGGACCGCTTAATTAAAGGCACGCACAAATTGATTTAACACCTGTCGCATAAACTCTTAATCGATTATGACCGTTTGATTAAAGGCACGCAATAATTGATTTAACACCTGTTTGCTAACATGTCATCGACTCAATCATTGATTGATTTGAGTAAAAGATGACATTTTGTATAAGAGCAGGCGTTCTTTTAGAGGCTGTATCATAATGGCTGCAACGGCTAAATCGCTAAAAAGCTTCGTTTCTCGACGACAGCTACGGAACGCAACACCGACGGACATATTGTAATTCTTCAAAAATATAAATAAATAAAGGAATGTAGTGCCGTCTCGTATGTAAATAATGTGTATATAGTGCTAATGCATGTTTTTTTCTTTAGTGCTCTGTGTTACCTTAAAATGTGCTACGCTAAACCTGCTGATATTTAATAAATGCTACTTGTTAATTGTATGTGTTACTGTTTTAAAATATTTGTAAATTAAAGTATTACGTTTATATTTGTTTCTTAGTAACTTATAAATTCAAAAGCAGTAAAAAGTGCGCGAAGTAGTACGGAGTTTAAGCAATATGTGTACTCTTCAACTGAAGGTAAAAATGTACTGCAGACTTGTTTGTAAACAAGAGGTTATAAGAAATCGGATGGCTCGAATTCAGGATAGCTCGAACTATTGTTGCCGGTCCCGACGAGTTCGAGCCATCGGGTTTCGACTGTATTTTAAAAACGTCAACATTTAAACATAATTTTAAAGTTTGTAAACGTTTTCGCTAAATACCAAAATAAGCATAGTATTAAAATAAGTAAATGTATTAAATAAAACCACAATTTTGCAATAAAGATAACTGTGTACGAACACAATACATGTTTTTGGCCTGGAGCGAAGCCCCTAGGCCATAGTACTGATACCGATTTCTGAGACGAGCTGACTTGGCTGGCTGCCAAAACCAAATTTGTAAAACTCCGATTTACCACTTAATAAGTGCGTGCGCAATAAAAGTAGTTCTTTGCAGATCTCAATAACCCGGCTTGTAAATACAGAACATCACTATATAACATGACAGTGTCATACAAAGTGTAAAAAAATATTATTTAATCAAAATTGTTAAGCATTGGCTACGATATAGTTTTTATTGTTTACATATTCATGCGAGAATAAGTTCCTCACTGTACGGTCTGTAACGACCGTTTCGCGGAGTTTGTTTAAACAAGAGCAACTTGTTTGCCATTAATAATAGTTTTACTTTGAACTTTAAGATATGTAAACAAAATATTATTGAATCAAAATTGTTAAGCATTGGCTACGACATAGTTTTTATTGTTTACATATTCATACGAGAATAAGTTGCTCACTTGACGGTCTATAACTACCGTTTCGCGGACTTTGTCAAAACAATAACAACTTGTTTGCCATTAACGTTGAACTATAATCTAAACCAATAAAAATAAGTCAGTGGAACTTTAATTTTCCGTATTTTCTCTTGATTTTTACATGGTTTAAAGTAACCTCAGCTTTAATAACAATGAATACAGTAGGGCACAGTCGACAGTGACAATTTTCGGATAAACTTCCTGGTTTTTGTCAAAGTTAAATTAAAATAAGTTTTTCATTTGTTGTTCTCATTAAAAAAATCAAAGTTGGTCTTAAAGGATGGAATTTCATGTTTAATGAATCTATTACACCAATCATGATGTTTGTATGAGCCGTTTTGGCGGTAATAACGACGATTTTAGACGCTGTTTATGTGTCTGTTTGCCTAGGTAGTTGTCAAAATCTTAAACACTTCACAATTTATCATTTGTCGTTGAACTTTTCTATAATGACAATATTAACATTTCGTTGAACAATTTACGGGCATTTATTCCCTTAGACGTATTCTACTTTCATTTTATGTACTTAAAGTATCTTTGTCATAAAGCACGACCAGCTACACAAATATGTGGTAATGCTTTTGAAACATTATATTTTCAATGAATTGTCAGACACGACCAAGAGGTTGCAGCTTAAGAAAACTGATTAAATGTTCTCAGTAAATATGTTTCCGGAATATCGTTAAGATTGTATTGAGATTCAATACTTCAGCAGACCTCTGTTTTCATTATCATATATTTTTTCAACTATAACACAATCATACATAAATATTTTGCTATATTTATTTATTCAGGGGCAGAACCTACTACCTGGTAGTTTCAATGATGAACTATCATGATATAGGGCTAAAAGATGGATTTGCCAAATCCACCTCATGAAAAACAGATTGGGCAAAAGTGGAGTGCAAACACTAAATGATGTGCTGCTAAATAGCAGGTTTGATATGATTTACACCTTGCATTGTTTACACTGCACCTTCATGTATACCATGTGACTTTAAGATCTGTGTTGGGAGAATAAGGCACGACCCAGATACCATTTTAAGGATGTCTTTTAAAATTATTTCACCATTTGTAATGGGATAAAGTCGAGAGCTCGCTCATTCGTGAGAGTGGTCAATAGATATTATGATTTTTTTTAACAAATAAGTAATTTTCAGTAAAGTGCAATCGCGCGTTTGTAATATGAAGTCCCAACACTGATCCGACATTTTTCTAACCGTTCAAACGCGTCCTTGCACATTACTGAAAAAATACTGATTTGTTTAAAAAAAATCATGATACCCATAGAAAACTCTCACAAATCAGCCGGCTCTCGACTTAATCCCATTTAAAATAGTGAAATATTTAAAATGAAATCCATGAAAATGTTAAATGGGGTGCGCTTTATTCTCCCAACACAGATGGTTTACCTTTATGGTGTTAAGTATGGATACTATTTTTTAATATTAAACATTGACAATATACTATTCACTATGAATATATTGAGGGTTCAGATTGTATAATGTACCAATATAAAGAAGTGAAACTCCAGCTGCTGGAGCAGTATTGAATTTTCATTAAAAACAATTAATTGGTCCTTTATTTAAGGCAAGTGACCGATTGCCCAAACAGTACAAAACAGCACAATACAGCACAATACAAACCAACATAAACACAAAATATGAATAAAGCTGGGGTCACCGCCTTGGAACGGTCAATGCAAAGCATTGGGGGTTTAAACCTGGTTATAGAGCGCTCAACCTCACACTTGCCCAGCAATATTCATAATACATTTAAGTGTAAATAAAATTTAACGTCATAGCATTGTAACTCAAATTAAACAATAATAAAAGGGAATTAAAACGCATTCAATTTAATTACTATTTAATTACTCAATTGCATTGAAGATACAAGAGTAACAGAATTACAACTTTTTGACGAACGATCAAATAAAACTATTAACAATTGTCAACTACATTCCTTCTTTATAGAAAAGATTTGAGAATATAGAATCATATAGTTAATATCTCAGATAATCATCGCGCAAATACAGGAAGAAACAATAATATTTTTTTTCGTCTTGATTATATAACTTTAATAATATTTCTTGTGTTATTTTCACTTAGAGTATGTTAAACAAGCATTAAGGCAAAACTAAAACATGCCATGGTTTTAAATTTCAATAAATTGTTGACAAGCCTATGGTATCTACTGGTGATATGTATTTTTTAAGTGTTTGTTTAAGGTTTCTAATCAGTCATTTTTATTTTAATTATTGCAGATCTTTACACGTGAATTTGGCAAATCCTGATGCAATCTGAGCTTACTAAGTTTACTGACAGTTTGGACTCTGTGTGGATGATAATATGGACGTTATATTGTGTTCATGTTGTGTTGTGATTGACATTTTTTTAACAGATAAGATTTTTTAATCCAGACTTAACAGGTGATTTTTCTTCAAAGAATAAATAGAATACATTTTTTATTTATGTACATGAATTTAAGTACACAATATCAACAATGTGTATCTTGTGTTGTTTTTCCAATCAGTCTGTCATCCATAAGTAATATATTAATTATGAGAAGGGAATATATGTTTTACATTTTTTTGTTTCTGTACACCATGTCAGCTACATGAAAATATATTGTATGCCCCCAACGGGCGGCATATAGTTTTCGCACTGTCCGTCTGTCAGTCTGTCTGTCCTCCGTAACACTTTTCGTGTTCACTCTCTAATTCAAGTAGTTCTAATCCGATCTCCAAACTTGGTCAGAAGTTGCATCCGGATAATGTCTAGGTCAAGACGAACATGGGTCATGCCGGGCCAAAAACTATGTCATAGGGTCACTTAGTGCGTTTTAAACATTCAGCATGGTGTCTGCTCTCTAATTCAAGTAGTTTTCATCCGATCTTTCCCAAACTTTGTCAGAAAGTGTATCTACATAATGTTTACGCCAAGTGTGAACATGGGGCATGCCGGGCAAAAAAACTAGTTCACCGGGTCACTTAGTGCGTTTTAAACATTCAGCTTGGTGTCCGCTCTCTAATTCAAGTAGTTTTCATCTGATCTTTACCAACCTTGTTCACAAGTTTTATCTAGATGGTCTCTAGGCCAAGTTCGAACATGCTAATGATGCTCCATGTCTGTCCAGAACATATTTTGTTAATTTTCTGTGCTTTTTTTTGGCTTAAATTCTTTAAAATAGTAATAAATATGAAAAAAGAACATTTTTGTTCCCATGGCAACCATGAGTATTTACGGATTAATATAAGTACAATTAATTCCGTACTTTGAAATTAATTATGTTCATTCAGATACGCGATCAATGGAGATATTATCAACACAAACTGATCAGCATAACATGTACCGATACTGGTTGAATAAGGACGTCATTTCATCCAAAACGGGCATTTAGCATTTATGACACACAAAAAGTGACAGACCCAGATGGGTAATAAACTCGTTCCCAGCCACATATCTTCACCGCCTATGTAGGATGGCCATGACTTTATAATGATCGACTATCCATTGTGACTTTTTGAAAAATGCAGCTGCAGCCTTGATTTTTATAAACCTGTTTATAATAATGCATACACATACTAAATCAATAAAAAACTTCCGACAAAACGTCTTCTTAAAAAAAGATAGTTAGACTATGTATAAAGATATTGACATCTATATACATAGTCGAAATATCTTTTTTTTAGAACTAAACTTCTTCCCAAGCACACTAAATCTAGCCCCAGGCCTTCAGCGCCTACGGCGCTTTGATTTCATAACTTCTGATATGCGAAGACAAACGAACTTCTTACAATATGTATTGCTTCAACGTTATTTTGTTTGGCTAGTTTCGCTAATATAAGTATAGGGAATTTTGTTTCCGTTCTTTTGTTTCAATTATCTCACATGAATGCGTGTATTCTTCTTCAGGTTATCGACAATCTTAAATTTCAAAAACATGAAACACTCATACTTTCTTAACCGTATTCAATTTCAGGCATATATAGAGCTTCATGCGTGTTAAATACAATGTAATTTTCAGATCAGAAAAAACAGTATGTATTATTGTTTAAATGTATATTTTATGGTCTATTGATCACTGCGTTATTTTCTTAAAAAAACAATAACATTAAAACATAACAGGAAACAACCTCTCAGAGTGTTAAACGCATGCATTATAAATTGCAGGATAAGGATTTTCTGTAACACGAATGAGAATTAGAAAATACATTTAGTTTAGTGTGCACAAAGGAATCCTATATCAGTTAAGATGAAAGGAGTGAGTTTATGATGCTCCCAAATGAAATGCGTTAAACGCAATTGAGAAAAACACATTCTATTTTTAAACAATTCATTCAATGCTGTTTATATATTAAATAAAAATCAGCTATCCTATTATAAAATATACTATTGAAAATGAATATGTTTTGTATTGGCTCAGTTTTTAAATTGCAAAAGCCCCAAAAAGAGTGTTGTTTTTTTAAATAAATAATGAATGTTTAGTTTTTATTTAGTGTGTTACAACCTGAGATAGCAAAGGTTGGAAGTCACCACAATTAAGTTTCATAAAAAAAACACTTAAGATGTATAATGTTAAATAATGATCACACAGTGAGTTAATATACGGCAGTCTAGCCCTCCGTACCCACGTTACACAATATCAAGTTTCAACCACGTTTATCAATTCGGCGAGTCAATTGCGCTTTAATGTGTTTATACTTTCTTAACCTAGATGTTCTCGCTTTTCGACTGTGCAATACACTTTACTTGACTCAGTTATCATCGCATGTTGCGTACATGTTTAAATCAAATTAACCATCTCCTGCTCAGATGGAAAATGGCAAGATTACACCAGCATAAAGCTCGCAATCTGTTCATGTTTTATGCTGTTTGCTGCTATACGTATCGTAGAGTTGGAAATGGAGTCTTTAAAAATTGAATCTAGTAATAAAGGTTTTTGAATATGATTTTCTAATGGACTACAACCGCGTCAAAGTGGGTTTCTGAGTGGTAAAGGTTTAAGTAAAGGGTTAAGTGAAATGGATGACCCGGGAGAATTAAACGTGTTGGAAGACCTTAAGAACAAATTGGACAGTGAACTTGATACGGCTCAGCGATACCAGGTAAGAACTATTAATCCATTTAAATGAATAATAAGATAACCGTTCAATTTATATATAATAGACTGACAACAATAGTCTTAAATGTAATTGTTATTAAATGGTGTACATTACGAAAATTTAAACAGAAAGCATAGCAAAACATCTTTTTTGATTATTTTCATTTCGTTTGTCAGATATCCCTCATGTTACTGTAAGCTTTAAACAAAAGTCAAAACATTTAAAATAACACGTTTTTCGAAATGTTATCACCTTAAAGTTGTCATTCAGGTAGCAATGCACACCTGTGAATCAATACACGACGGTATACCTGACTCGCTGAGGAATGGCATAATTTTACTCAGAGCAAACCATTAATTGCAAATCAATAATAGCAATTCTTTTACAAAGCGTGCAAAATATGCTTTGGTAAATCGTTGTCAAGCGTGTTTAATAAAATGTCACATTATGTACAATAAATTTCGCAGTGTCCTTGCAGAATGAGTGTATTGTGAAGATATACTAGAAATATCCGCATAATTGTTTTTATTGGATACGGGACTAGATTATCTGTGTTGATATTCTCCATATGATACAACGCATGTAAAGTCACATAGATAACGCATCCAAGATACGCTTACAATGTTTAGTTTTACCCACATATATATTATATTGAATTAGCATGGTCGAAATAAGTTGTGTATTGTATGGGCTTACCCAGGTAACACAATCACGTTGTTAAAACAATGTACCAACGTAATGAATTACATGACGTTGTAATTACGTTACTCTACAACGGCGATACAACGTAAAAAGGAAGACTCAAAATAACGTTGTTATTCCGTTATAAAAGAACAACGAACAATTACCAAAATGAGACCATTATACAGTATAACCAAGCTCTATATGTCGAACGGTATAAACACGATATTGTCTTAGTTTAATAGTAAGATACTCATTATTCTACTAAAGCATCAGTAATGTTCGATGTGAAAGCATTCAAATTAAACAACAAATATATTTGTACGTGTGTTTTTTGCATTCACAATGCATCGGCTGGTGTGACATTTCTGGTAGCAATGGACCTTCTAGATGAATCTTATAATAAAATAGAATGTAATAGGTAATTATATAACGAGCTGTTTCTTAAAATAAAAATTGTAAGAGACATGTATGAAAACTATGTTCATACGTATATTATACGTGGAGACGCAGTATATTTTGTTCGTGAACATGCACACAGGAACACTTATGTTGAATATCTTGAATATAATGATGAAAGTTAAGTGCTGAAAACAAATATTCGTGTGAAGTAAATTAGTTGAGCATATAAGTTATTTAAACAAAATATTAAATGTGTATTCAATATATTTTTATACAAATATGTGATACTTCGTAGTAGTTAAAGGAGCCTTTTCACAGATTTTGGCATTTTTTAACATATTCATTAAATGCTTTATATCGACAAATGTAAACATTGGATCGTAAAAGCTCCAGTAAAAAATCAAGAATAAAATTAAAAAAAGGAAAAGAACATTGCCCGGACCAGGTTTCGAACCAGTGACCCCTGGAGTCCTGCCAGAGTCCTGAAGTAAAAACGCTTTAACCTACTGAGCTATTCCGTCGTGTACACATACTTAACGTATTTTATACCTTATATAAGCAATCTTCGTAGTTTCACAAAATTTAACGACGAAAACAGAACTCTCCAAATTATTCAATCGTTTCGCGTTGCAACGCTTTATAATTTTTAGGTTTTAAAATCGTCAAAAGATGCATATAATGGCTATATTAGACCATGGTAAATGTTCAGTATTACTGTTTCCTCACAAATATCATAACTAAAACGAAAATTTGCGAATCTGAAACAACTTTTTTTCAATTTTGTCAATTTACCAAAGCGTGAAAAGATCCCTTTAAATCGTTTACATCGGCGACACATAGTATTTATGTATACACAACTTGATTTGATAATTTGCTGATCTTCGTCATAAATCGAATACAAACAGTATTTGAAATTAAAAAAATTACGTATGTTTACTCTTTTTAATATATCGTAAAAGAATGTAAAATAAATTAATTTACATACACATATGCTTTTGTTTATATGTATAATGTGATATTTCAAGTACAGATAAAGGGAAATGTTTCAGTTCGTGATATCATTTAAAGACAAACATTTAAGCCTCGCTCTGCGAAAAGGGGATTTAATGCTATCACATATAACATTAGGTTGCCAACGATATTGTTAATTCATCTTTGCTTTACATCAAGTTTAACGCATGTATTTAAGCTGCCCTTTTCTTACCATCGGTAATGGTCTGTGATGACACTTCGTGCTCGCTTAGCAATAATGCATATCATGTATTAATGCATGCTTGCAATTGAGTTAAGATTGACAATGTCTTAACCTATCGTTTTGTAACGGCACATATATTTAAGAGAACAACATTAGCAAGAAGGACAGTAGATAACCTAGCATAGAAGAGAACAGCTCATTTATTTGATTACGTGTTAACTTGGCTTACCCACTTTACGGAAGTCCTGGAAAAGCTCATTCTTGTAGTGTGTGGACTTTGAAATGTCGTATTATGAGTAAAATAAAGTACAAAAATAGTCTGTGAGTTTTGTGTATGTGCTATTATGCGACGATGCATATGCGTAAAGTGTCGTCCCAGATTAGCCTTTGCAAATCGCATAGGCCAATCAGGTCTGCACTTTCCGTTTACTTTGGATTTTTTGTTTAAAAAGATTGTTCTTGACTTAAATCCAGTGAATGCGGAAAGTGTCGTCCCTGATTAGCCTGTTCAAACAGCACAGGCTAATGTATGACCTAACTTGACGCACATGCATGAAACCCCTCTTTCACAGAGCGATGCTTAATTTTATTTTAGATGCTGCGGTTAATGAAACACCATCTCGGGTCCCAGTATTATGCAATCATGGATGAACAATGGATGCCAAGAGATTTACTTGAGTGCTTGGAAAATAATATGCCGACATCACAGGTCCTAACCATACTTTCACACGTCTTCGGTGAGATGCAATTGCACAATACAACCTCATACGAACCGTTTACAGACTATATCAGTAAATACTTTATGGCAAAGGGATGCTTTAACCGCGTGGATATGATTGGACGAACAAAGGAGCTGGCAGATGTGGAAAGGGAACTTGAAAAGCGGAGAGGTTGTTTTGAAAATAATCTGAATTTGAAACTTGAAAATGCTTTTGAATTTACTGTCACATCTTCCTTATAAGTGAAATGATGTCAGTTCAATTTATAAAAGACAAGGAGAACTGTATATACATAACAGACAGGCATACGTAATGGTTTATTTACGTTACTTTACAATTTTTTGTAATTTACAAGTGAGTCCATATAGCTTAGTATCATATTGTCTTTTTTATTTATTTATTGATCACATACAGATTATCAGATATACATTATTTAAATATTAAATTGTAGAAAAATTGTGTTTTTTACAAATAAAACAATAATCAACTAAAATAGTAGAGTGTTTATAGAGTAACATATACAGATGATATATACAATGAATTTAACTCTTAATTTGAACAGAAAAACGTTGTTTGTATTGTAGGGGTCTGCGTGTATGGGCAAGGTGGTCTCGGCAAAACAACGCTGATTAATGAAGTGTGTACACGTTGAACGTATATGAAAAAGTCCGTGAAGAAAGTGAACCTTAAGTATGCTACATCAGTCATAT
Source organism: Dreissena polymorpha (assembly GCF_020536995.1). Taxonomy (NCBI): domain Eukaryota; kingdom Metazoa; phylum Mollusca; class Bivalvia; order Myida; family Dreissenidae; genus Dreissena; species Dreissena polymorpha. The sequence goes on along the minus strand of NC_068359.1, from coordinate 126,829,792 downwards.
GTTTGATTAAGATTTATACAGTGAACCTTAAGTATGCTATATCAGTCGTATGTTTTATAAACATTAAATAAAGTGAACATTAAGTATGCTAAATCAGTCGTATGTTTGATTAAGATTAATAAAGTGAACCTTATTTATGATACATCAGTCTTTTGTTTGATTAACATTAAAGAAAGTGAACATTAAGTTTGCGTCATCAGTCGTATGTTTGATCAAACATTAAAGAAAGTGAACATTAAGTATGCGTCATCAGTCGTATGTTTGATCAAACATTAAAGAAAGTGAACCATAAGTATGCCACATCGGTCGTATATTTGATTAAGATTAATAAAGTGAACCTTAAGCATGCTACATATGTCGTATGTTAGATTTACATTAAAGAAAGTGAACATTAGGTATGCTACATCAGTCGTATGTATTATTAAACATTAAAGAAAGTGAACCATAAGTATGCCACATCGGTCGTATGTTTGATAAACATTAATAAAGTGAACCTTAAATGTGCTATATCAGTCGTATGTTTGATTAAACATTCAAGAATAAGAACCTTTAGTATTCTACGTCGGTCGTATATTTGCTTATCATTAATAAGATGAACCTTAAGTGTGCTACTCCAGTCGTATGTTTGATAAACGTTAAAGAATGTGAACCTTAAGTATGCCACATCAGTCTTATGTGTGTTTAACATTAAAGAAAGTGAAAATGAAAGTGTGAGTATGCTACACAGTCGTACGTTTTATCAAGATTAACCCCAAACGTTAACATTTCAGCGTATTTTCATTTTGCAATACATGCATTATGGTTTCTTGATCACATTTCGGATTGTTGTGACTCGTTCGAAACAATTGTGGAATATATAATAAATAATATTTAAAAATAACATAAATTATTGTTTCAGAGAAACTAACAGTATACGCACAATGCTGGCGTTGATTTTCAAGCAGTTCAATGAATCGTTCATCGAAGATGAAGGAGATGATGTGAACCTTGAAACAGTAGCAGTTTGTTTGATTGAGGCTTGCAAAGACGGTATTTCTTCTTTTAAAGGGGCCTTTTCACAGATTATGGCATGTTTTAAAGTTTGTCATTAAATGCTTTATATTGATAAATGTAAAAATGGGATATAAAAACCTCCAGTAAAAAATCAAATAATCAAATAACAAAATAAAATTTAAAAAAAGAAAAACAGTAACCTCAGCAGGGCTTGAATCAGTGACCCCTGAAGTCCTGGAGTAAAAACCAATTAGACCGCTCGGCTATCCTGCCAAGTATGTATGACAGACGTATTTTATACTTTATATAAGCAATATTCGTAGTTTCACAAAATTAAACGCCAACAACAGAACTCTCAAAATTATTCAATTGTTTCGCGTTGCAAAACTTGATAATTTTCAGGTTTTTAAATCGTCAAAAAATGCAAATAATTGCTATATTAGAGCATGGTAAATGTTCAGTATTACTGTTTCCTTACAAATATCATAACTAAAACGAAAATTTGCGAATCTGAAACAACTTTTTTCAATTTTGTCAATTTACCAAAACGTGAAAAGGCCCCTTTAAGACCTTTCTTGCGGATATACATTTTGAGTTATTATAAATTTAATATAATTTGTGAAAATTCTATATATATAGTAAAACAGATTACCAAATATAATTTTGAATGTAAATCATACGGAAGGGTTACATCATAAAGCATTTTATTTCGATATAAACTGTTAATAAAGGATTGTATGAATCATTACGTATTAAGCGCATGTACGAAGGACATTACGGTTGTGTGTTTATTTTGCAACTGCTCGTTTTTATTACATTATTTAATATCATTTCTTTTAAATCGCTGAAAAGAGGAATTGTTACAATAATATCGTATTATTTGTCACTATAACTTCCGACAATGAGGTAAAAGTTCACAATGAAAAAACATGAAAATAAGCCATGTTATAGACACTCTTAACCGTAACCTTACAGTGGTCACTTCCCGATCGTCTTTCGTGCCGTAGATAGACCTCATGACAATCAAGTAAACGTTCAATCAATAATGTGTATGTTATTAGTTACCCGTTCATATCAGTGCCATTGTATCTTTTAGCACGTTTTAAGACATGAACAAAAAATAATTGCGCGGACTTGTTTAACGAGTTTTTTAACGGTTTAGCACGTGTTACTTGTGTTGAGAAATTAACAATATGCTTCTAACGAACAGTTCTATTTATTTTGTGACGGAAATGACGTCAAAAAGTTGTGGCAGTGATCGCTTCTAGATATAATTATGAACATAATGATTAATATTCTCGGTAAAATTTTAAAATACATGATTTCATTATTTTTTGTCAATATCGTTTCGAGCAATAACGACAAATAAAAGATAAGGGCGATCATTGTTGTATTTTATAACGGGTTTGCTTGTTTAGACTAATTAACAGTTTAAAAATAAATCGAAGTGTTTTCCTTATCGAACAACCCATATTGTGAATCCTTGTGGTAATATATGCTTTTATATGGCTACCCAATACAGCGTTTGATATTTGCAAACAATAGCTAAATAGAATTGGCAAGTGAAGTATTTTTAAAGTATTTGATTGTGTAAGCTACAGTTTTAATATTATAGACGCTGGGAACACCATGCTGTTTTTGGATAATGTAGAGAATGTATATGACAATGAAAGACAACCATTCCGGTCAACTATGAATTCTCTTTTGCGGATTAATGTAAGTGCTTTTGGAAAATTCCTTGTGCTGAATGCTGTTCAGTTTCAACATGATAGTACTTATTAAATTATGGGTTTCTCACTTTTTTGTGTAATATACGTATCAAGTACACGCATGTGGATGTCATTTTACAATACATAAATTGTGCCTGCAGACAAACATCAAATGGATAATGACGTCACGATTACCTCTTGAAAATATAGGAGGAGATCTACGCCACTACCAGCTAGGGCCAATGTCACCAAAAGACGCTGAAAAGCTTTTGGAAATGTCTTGCAAGCCAGTACGTTTCATGACTATATATTTATTTTATTAAACGTCCGACTCATGGTATAGTGGTCAAATTAATTTGAAATTAATTTCATTAACCTATTTTTAACATTTTTGTAATGCTATTTCAGAAATCATTACCGAAAGTTTATAAGATGGCAGTTCTTGAAAAATGTGGCAACGTTCCTCTTGCAATTAAAACTGTCGCCGTAGCATTGGTAAATGATTTGAGCGCTAATAACGACATAAAACTATCCGTAAGCGAGCTGGAACATCGTGTACGCTTATTACTCCATGGAACGTTCGAATGCATAGATTATGCTTTTAATAAGCTTTCAACGTCTTTACAACACTCTCTAAAAATGCTTTCAGTGGTTGGGACTATTCCAATTGATATAGAGTGTATAGAGACAATTTTGAATCTGAGCCCAGAGCCTTTGAATCGATTAATGTCGGAATTGGTCTTACGCCAGTTTGTTCAACCGGAAGCACCGGCCATAGGTGATTTACTATTTGATCGCAAGTGTGTTCGTTACTCGTTGCATCCCTTAATCGTACAGTTCTTTTATAAATGGCTTCACGAAAATACGTTTAAACCTGAACTGATGATGAATGCCAACATACGGTTTTGTATGTATATTCAATGCAAAATCAATAAACTTATCGGGCAATGTGATAAAAACTATTCACAATCTGTCACTGCAGTGCAAGAAAACAGTGAAATGCTTAAGAAGTTTTTGGAAATTGTTCCATTACTAGACGTTAAAGAAAGTAAACATAATGAAGAGGAGGGTGCTCGTGAAGTTTTAGGACTAGTTGCAGAATGGGTGAAAATGTCTCCGAACGACAGGTCAACATTTTACGAGAAGTTTTCTAAGAGTTTTCTTGCGGTAAATGACTATTCTTCGTATTGTTTTTGGTGACTAGAAGCAATGAAAGCGTTCTTGATTGCCAAAGATTTAAGTGAAGCTTCACGAGCTCTTGATGACATCGAAACCAAATTACAACTTGTGAAAATCATGAAATGCAGAAAAATATAACAGTTAATATTCTATTTCAAAAGAGTCGCTTGCTACGTTTGAAAGATATACCGATCAACGAAACACAGGTTATTGAGATTTTAGATAAGTCATTGGAAATGAGCAAACAGCTAGAAATTAAAGATCCAAACATGGCAGTTCTTATATCGAATATTGCAAACCTCAAAGGAAACGTGTGTTTTGATGTGCATAAATACGACGAAGCATATTTTCACCACAGAAAGGCTGTACACATTTTGAGACAGTATATTAAGGATAAGGATCACCCGTACCTTACTGTGTATGAATTTAATATTGGAACTGTCATACTCCAAAAGGCAGAAACTCTTCTTCAGGACGAACTGTTTATACCTGAAGAGATAAACACATATTATCTTGAGGCTTTGGATATATTCAATAAAGCGATTGAACGTGATAGAAACATGGGAAGACATTATCGGCCCCAGTTTGAAGCGAAATTAAGCTACAGGGCTAAGGCGCTGGAGCGACTATTAAGATATAAAGACGCATTAGATGACCCCAATGAAGCAATTCATCTTGTGAAAAATCACTTCGACGTTCATACAGTACTTACAGATGCCTACTTCATGAAAGCTCAAACGCTTCACAAATGGATCTTGAAAATTCAATTAGGTACGTCATACATATTTGCAAGTTTTGTAAAACATGCACGACAATGCAATTTATAAACGTAATGATCTTCTGCGACGCTATTGTTTTAATTTAAGTTTATACTTTGTAGATGAAGAAGATCGCAAGCAACAAAAAGCATATATGAAGACTTTAAGGGATGTCCATGGATTAGTTCTAGATGGCGCTCTTTTGTCGGAACATCATAAGTCGAAATTTCTTGACATGTACCGAAATTTCGCAAAGAAGATGCCGGTGACTGAGAAGTCGAAAGTTGAAGATTTTTGCAATGTTGGTAAACTTTATTTTTATATACAATTACTATTTGGTATTCAGCATTTTATTTCATTAAATACCTTGAATCCTCTCTCATTAAGGTTTACTTAATATCGGTTCACTTCACTTCAACTTTTATTCACATATACGTGTGTGGATATTGTCATTAAACGTTAATGAACAATATAAAGCATTTACCGCAAAAGGCTTATATCGATGTGGTATTCCAAATTAAACATGAATAAAAAAGGATACGCAATCTTGCTTACAGAGATACGAAATGGGAAGACCCTTTGAATCAGATTCTGAGTCGGACAGTTCTGAATCCGATATGAAATATGAAGCTTCATCAGAGGAACTATCTGTCGATAGTGGAACAGAAGAACAAATGGACACAATTGATGAAATGTTACATAATTCATTCGAGTCGCCACACGGTATGACACCAGCAAATAGTTCTCGTAAAAGGTCACGGCATGACTCTGACTCCGAGTCTGATGACAGCATCACCGTTGATCCTAGAAATGTGCAAAACTTTAAGTAGACGTATTGATCATACATTTTAAGTGTTACAGCTATGATTTTATTTGTGACAATCTATATGAATACTGATTATGGTGTTTGTGTTTAATCATTAAAATTCTTATTTATTTTTTAAAATGTATACATAAGTTTTCTGCGAATAACGTAACAATGCTTTTTGTATGTGTTGTTTTCATTTATTTTCACACGCAGTATGGCAAAGTAACCGCACACTTTTATGCATGTAAGTTGTAATGAAAATCGTGATCTGAAATATGAACTCACTAAGCTCTTGCAATATTTTTAGTACATAAGTCATGGCATCCATAACAGATGCGACAAAATATATGTATTCAAGAAATGAGAAAAAAGGCTGGTCTCAAAAACCTATTATGACAAAGTATGATCATTATGTTTATTACTACATATATACATGTTAAGTATCCGTATCCTGTCCTCATTCTGGGGCAAACCATAACAAAATCTGAAAAACGTTTAAGTATGTCAATCCATGTCCTAACTTTTCCTATTCAAGCACCCAATCTAAAAATAGGTGCGTGAAACGACTTGATTGAATAGGAAATAACCAAATGTTGATGATTGAATGATTTTTATTCAGGTTTAAAACACAGAATATACAAGTTATAAATCAAATTTACATAACAATTATTTCTAAAAGTATAACAATTATTACTAAAAGTATTTGTGAGATTGCTGCTAAACAAATCCTATGGTCTAAAAACTGCCATAAAAATAATATGAATTAAGATATGACAATGAAAAGGAACACAAAAGTGCGACAAAATAAAAAGTCTTAATACAGCGTATCAACTTAGACTAGTTTTGAATGGAACAGATCAGCAACAACCTCACACTTAAAATATGGTTAAATGTTACTCTATGGTATTTAATATATTGCTTAAATATCACAGTTGTTCAATATATTACTTAAATATCACAGTTATACATGTATGTCACGCATATTTACTATCACATACTTTCAGTATAGACTAGTAATTAGATATATTATAGAAACAAGTTCACAACTTTGGGAAACTAAGTATGTAAAATAAAATAACTTGGATAATATAGTGTAAAAACCTAGGATTGCCCATGAAAGCCCGAAAGCTTACTTCCAGTGGGTTCCTGTAAAGGTTATGCTTACTATAATATAATTCTATACGAAAATTACACAAAATGAACAATAAATCCCTGATAATAATTGAGTATACACATGTAAGTTGTTACAATCATGTTTCTATAATATATTTGCCATGATGACTAGATCACAAATATTCTAATTGTTACTATTAAGGTGTTTAGCTAAGCACAATAGATGGTTCTTAACAGTTAATGTGAACTTATGTTTATTATCAATTTTCTTTAGGCCACGACTTTTTTTTTATTGGTTTACATAAATTATTTTGAAAATGGTCCATCGGGCGGTCGAAAAAAACAACAACAAAAAACAACATCATTGGAAAAATAAGTTAATACTAATAACATCAGAACCAAGACATCATATCTTTTATAACCTTAACACAGAGACGAAAAATCAAATTATGCAATGAAAGACATCTATATCTTCAAATGAAATGAGTCACCTAAAAGCACCTTTTGTAACATCAGGCAATTTTAAACATTTTAGACATGCGTTCTTCTCCCATTAAACGAAAAACTGCGCTTCATTTCCGTAATTCGATGCGCACCATTACGCAATGCGAAGCCCGTTGCATAAATCTTATATAAGATAAACTACTCATACACAAAGTATGTGTTTGCTCTTATTCGACTTATGACATCGTCCATGAAAAAAATCGAGGTAGATCGATCCCCGCGTCGTCGCGGTAATGTTTGTTAAAGTTGTTGTTGTCATGAAAACTCGTTGATTTACAACGCACAACGTCTTATTTGAACTGGCGCGAATTAATACAATCATATTTGTCAACTTGGCTTTTGCTTTATTTTGATAATTTAATCCAAAGTTTAATGTTAGCAAGTGTTTTTACTGGAATTGTAAACAAGGAGCCAGTTAAAGTCTTCCGAAAATGTGCAGTCTGTGTGAATTGACAGTTTGACGTCATCATAGGAAAGCCGCTTGCTGTCTGAAGCAATAAAGCGACAAATTTCGCGCCGACAAAATTGGCTTCCTTTGTAGAGCAATCAACATGCCGAACCAATCGTGCGTTTGTTTCTCAATTGCAATCCTCCAATTTAATAATAGCACGTGCATAGCTCCGCCTTCGAATCTTTTGCAGAGAACGGAGGCGGAGTTTAACGGTTAATTGAGCTAGTATTTTACGCAAGTTGAGTTCCGATTTGCCGAAATTACTCGGCCCTAACACGGAGTGTGTAATCTAGAGTCCGTGTTTATACTCATTATCAAATTGCAAGGTAATGCTTTTTATCTACTATAATATCGGGTTTGTTTAATATAATAAACATGTTAAACAATATAGTTGCGTCACAAACTCGGAAATAAATTTTGATGCGGTCGACATTTTACTGACGCTGATTTTCCTATTGTCTGTAATTAAATAAATTTTGAGAAGTGCCCATAAAAGGACTGGTACATACTGTGTCACATTGAAAAATATCCCGATCTCCGCAATATATGTGAACCAATCGTTGATTGTACTTAATTGATTTTATTCGCAACCGTACTCAAACCGGATCGTTTTTTTTCTCGTTGCGCTCGTTTTTCAGTGCGGTCGGGAATAAAATATATAAAAAAAGACGATTTTCCGATTTATTTTTTTTCCCATTTTCCAAAAATTAAAGTCGGCGGTTTTGTAAACCAAGAAATATAAAAGTCGTGGCCTTACTGTATCTGGCAAATAATTCCAATCACTCATTGCACTGTAATAAAATGTAACATTTCCTTTACCATAGCATTTGGGCTCTCTAAAATTGTATGTGTTAACATTTGAACGATTCTACGATTCCATTGGGATTCCAAAAGGTTCCTCAGTATAAAAAGGTAAGGCCGTACATATTGGATATTCATTATATACATAATGTACTGCTTGTTTTACTGCTTAGCTATAAAGCGAACAGCAAAACTTTTAAATTCTATTTACGAAAAGTCGATAATGCAATTCTGTCTGCGTAGGTCACCTATTAAAGTGCTGATACAAGACAAACGAAACATGGCTATTGTGTTACTACAGCAAAGTTAAATTAACGCGACAATTACATGTAAGGTGTCATCTGCGAATATGAAGGCCCCTTGTGCTCTGCATTATGCCGTTTTAAATGAGTACTCTTAAGCATAATCAATAGTGATAATAAGCACCACACACTTGCGTGTGTACGTGAAAATTCGATTTTTGGACCAGTTGGATGCACATGTGACCACCACACCCCCACACCCGCTACAACACACACACGAATTGCTCTTCAATGGTACTTGTATTAGGTAAATAATACTGGTCAAAAAATTATTCGTGTTTTTGTAAAACTTTCATTTGTATTGAATAAACATTGCATACTGGGGGTGACACGTACCCTCTGTGCCGCCAGGTGAAGACAGACCTGAATCTATGTATGAATGTGTTTCATGCATATACCTTTGTTAGATAAGTTTATCTACATCTTTTGAACAGTTTGAAGCATTGTGTTTTCATTTTCATCTGTCGTGGGGTAATCGTATTAAGAATATGTGTTTTGTTTTAAAGTGCAACAGTTGCACACAGTTATGTTGAAAAAAACTAAGAAACTCAAAATCAACCATTTTTAATAAAGTTAGAATCAAACAACGTAGTTCATAAGGTTTTCAACAACATTTGTTTATGTTTTATTTTAGCAATGTTAAAAGTAAGCGAGTGTAGTCATATATCAGGACCACACGATTGGCTCCTTTATAGTATTGAAAATCCACATTCTAGCTTAAATAAACTTCATTTTCCAACATACCTCACCTTTAATCCAAAATTTTACACTGCATAAAAAACGTGCTATAATTCTCATTTAAAATTACTTTGGGCTCAAAATGTTCATTCTCTGTAAGTGACCCATAACTTTATCAAGACAAATTTGAGTAAAGCTATCATTAGAGCTTGGTACATTCGCTGCGCATCCGGGCGGACTTAGTTCATCCCAGATCGGTGCTGGTTTGTTTAGATCTTTGTCACCTTACTTAACAGGTTTCTTTAGTGTAATCTATTCCCAATTTGACCTTGCGAAGTTCAATTATCAGCAGATTGAAGTAATATCGTTCAAATTTTAATTATTTTTTTAAAGTTAAATAGTAATTGATACTGGTTCACATCCCGAGTCTTCGCACAATACAGCTTCAGAGTCCGAATTCGGACAAACGTAAAACGCGCACAAATGCACACAAATGCACACAAACGCGCGAGATACACATAAACGCCGCAGCCTTGCGCATGCACATACATACGCACAGGGGCGAATGCGCGCAAGCAGTATCCTCAAGTGTCTATTGGTTCCCTGTACTATGACAACGCAGTTCATGAAAAAAAGATCTACGAAGTCTTAAACTGCCCCCCCCACATCAGTACTACAAAAGTCGAATGCACTAGTATTCTGAATTAGCAATTCCGCAAGCAATCAAAATCTTTGCACACACTTGTCAATTACATGCAAGAAGACACTTCATGAAGGGACTGACATGAACATTAGGAAGCATCAACGATAACTTGTTTGTACAGCCAAAGCAGACCAAAAGTTGTAATTTAGCAGAATTTATATGCAAGTTATATACACAATACTATCATTAAGCTGCATACATTTACTGGCGGAGAAAATGCTTAAAACATTCCAAAGCCTAACTGGCTTCTTATGGGTTGAGGCACGTCTCTGTTGCTGAATGTCTGCTGTCTTTGACCATACATAACTGGTTGATAATGCACAGCAGGTTGATTATTCATCATCAGTTGACCATGCACAGCGGCCTGAGTATGCGTAATTGGCTGGCCATGCATAAGTGGCATATAGCCCTGGTAACCAGGCACAGCACTTACAAACGCCATGCCTGTAAATTGGAGATTTGTCACAACAAATAAAAGAAAAACATAATTCATATTTACCACTATGAAAATAAAGTATGAACATAATATATGTGTCTGGGTTCTTATCATCATCATATATCCAACGCATAGCAATGACCGTTTTATTCCATCAGTTAATTGAATATTTGCGTTCGAGGATAAGGCACATTTCGTAAGAAAATACACATACCAGGAGCTGATTGTGCATGCTGTTGACAACATTTCTTGGTACAAATGCAAATAAAACCCACAAAATACAGAGCAGACTAGTTATGCTCAATGAGAGGGCTATGATGCCAATCAAAAGGGCCCCAGAGTCACTGTTACAGCAACTGTAATACCGCACATGTAAACATTGTACCCATGGAAATATCATGCATAATCAGTAATCTGTAAAGTAATAACAACACACATAGCTTTAGTAAATAGTCTTATTACCATACTTAAAAAACAAATTAACTGATTGACTCACTTATTCAGATTTAGTAAAATGACACATTCTTATATCTAGCTGTAAAGAAAATCTGTATGAAAATACACACATATACGTTGAGGTTTTCAGACCAGATTTGATAAACGACGTCAGTTATGCTGGTATTGTTTTTACATTTATACATTTTTCAATTTGATTGCATTTTGAAGCATTTCTTAAAATTAAACTTGTCCTTAAACTAATTTGAACCCCAAATGAATTTACCGTTCCAATGTGGTTACTCAAGCTTAAGTCATGTTTGTATTACTTTTTGTGTTTTATGTTTTGTCTTCTTACGTGTTACTAATTACATAAATTACGAGTAATCAAAGAGAAAAGTAAATCGATTTCATTTAAATATGATCACCAAATAGTTTTTAACACCGGTACAGGAATTTGTGTAATTGGAATAAAATCCTTACCTGTTGTAAGATCCTTGTCTAGAAATTGAAAGAGAGCTCATGAATAAAGTATCCAGTATTGTCATGTTGTTCGATAAGTATGCTACAATTGTTTTAGAATGATTGTATCCATTATCTTAAATCCGCACGAAAAATCGTATATGACAAGTTTTGGGTATTCAAATATATATGTTTTGTAATTTTGACTAACCTCTTTCTATTTTTAAATTTAGCACAACGTATTGCGATATAACTTACCTTATTGCATCCTATAAATATGCACGCAGTATCAAAATGCTTCATGTTAGCATAATGAACTTCGGACAGAATGTCGTATAATCGGATAACAGTTCCTTAAGGGACATGTTCACCGAGTTTCATATTTTCGAAAAATATAATTACATTAAAAAATCACTGAACTGAAATATTTGGAAAAGATTAAAATAGTTATAGTCTCAGAGAAAAAATATGTACCTGCACAGGATATCGAATCCAAAAACACTAAAACCAAACGCTTACCAGCTTCCACTAAACTACAAAGTTTGTAATTAAAACCCTTTGTCGGTAATACTTGATTTTGCACAAGTACCGATGATGATTTAGAGAATATGTTGCTTATACAGATTACATCTTAAAAGTCGGATCTGCATCATCAAGTTAAATTGCACTATTATTGCGAAACAAAAAGTCATGCTTAACTTTAAAGTTAGGCTTTTCATTTACCGTTTCAATGCTGTGAATACAGTTTTAATAATGTGTTCTTTTGTCGAGTGTAATGATAAGGAACAATGTCACTTGTCATTCACAAAGACCTCGCAGTGATGATTCACTTAAGCCCCCGTTGATGCAACAAACAATCTTCTTACAGAAGCTATATTATCGCGACTTTTCTGAAGGGATATTATATATGAACAGTATCCTCAGGGATGTCTACCTGTTCTATTTAACCTTTTCCTTGAGAAGAAAATCAGGAGTCCCTTTATGACCCTCAAACCTCTATATATTGATTTATTATATACCTGTTTAAACGTTGGATTAACGATGGCATTAAGGTAAGCGTGTCGGAAACCTGTGTTTTCCCGGTTCGAATGTTTGCACGTTAATTTACATAAACTGTATTCATACGCATCTTAAAAACTATGGCGTACCGTTTTAGTCATTGTTTTGTTAAAGTAAACAATACAATTGTTAACTGTTTTCGTTAGTTGTTGTATATAATAAAAGGAATATCACGCTAGTCAATTGTTCCAAGAGTTTATATCACTCTCGTGGCCTGTGCTATTTCGCATCACACTCGAGGCTCCGCCTCTCGTGTGATACGTCATCACACAAGCCACTCTAGCGATACAAACTCTTGGAACAATTGACTAGCGTAATATTCCGTATGTATTGTGTGAACCATTTATCAGAAAAAAACATCGGCAGCAAAAAGTGTCTCTTTTATATCATATATTTCTTACTTTGAAACCAATTATTGTTTTAGCTAATGAAGTCCCATACAACTAATTAAACAATGCGGTGAACATGGAAAGCATTGTCGAATACCTTTTTTATGTGGATTATTTGGAGAAGTATCGCTTTTCTGAAGAACAGTAGTTTCAATTACCATTAAAAAATAGTACCCAATTAATAATATTGTACAATTATAAAATATAGGTGTTGTCTAGATGGTCGAAGCTTTATTTAAATTAGAAAATAACATTAGGTCCGACTTGGTGTGTTAATTGATTGTATCATTGCTTCTAGTAATCGAACAATTTATCGAATATTTAAACCTTTTATTTAGCCACATTGTACTTTGCTTATTATCTTAAAAGGCTTTTGATTCTGTTTGCAATCATACCAATTATTTCTATTCGATCCATCGGCGCACTCGACAACTATTTCGTAAAAAAACAACATCGGTCAGCCATTGTGAAATATACATAATTTTGTGAACATAACGGTCAAAGGTTGTCGAATAAAATTTTAATCCATAATTGGATTATAAATCATTATTATTCAAAGTATATTATTTAAAAAATGTTTAAAGTAATGCATTAATATACGCCACACTTTACCACAAGAGTTGATTTCCATTTGGAAATAATTTCTTTAAACAAAAAATCCATACAAGCGAAAAGTGTCGTTATTTATTATCCTGTGCGGAATGCACAGTCTAATATTTGACGACACTTTCCCAGACAGATGCTCATTTATTTTGATGTGGAACAAAGTTATGTACACTATCACGCGTTAAAACGTTCAGTTATGCAAAAAAGGTGAGTTTGAAAAGGTGGCCGATTTATCAAATGACTAGTATTGAAATTGGTTAGATAACATACAACATGAGGCATTGACATACGTTGATTAAAATATATTAAACATGTCTCAACGATATTCGTGATAAAGAAAACGTACTTCCGCGTTTTTGTCATAGGCTTTGCTCTTAGCGAGGCCGCTTAATTTGATGTGTCGTTTGAAAGGCATTTGATGGTGATGATCCAATTAAACTTTACGATCGAAGAAAACTTGAACGTTACTACATCGTCAATAGTGTTACCTAGTATTTAAATAATGTAACATGTTTGAATGTTTTATCCTTGAACAGTTGACTAATCACGGTTTCAAAACATTAAGGTGCATAATGTTTGGTATAAAATTATGTTGCGAAACAATATAAAACAAACAAAAAACGGCTGACAAATGTGCAAAATCATCAATATAAATGCGCGTGATGGGAGTGAAGATAAAACATTGCGTTCATATTGTCCAGTTGTTATTGTCTCTCCGCATGAGTGTATTAAATTGAGGTTCTTTTCGGACTTGTGTAGTGCTGAATTTTAAAATATTGATAACAAATATTCGGGCCACGTATCTCAAACACGACACTTTCTGCTTGTTGGAATTTTTTGTTTTAATGAATTCCTTCCAAACGAAAATTTAGTTAAAGCGAACAGTGTCGTCCCTGATTAGTCTGTGCATGATGCACATGCTGATCTGCGACGACACTTTACGCAAATGCATTATGCACCGTTTTCCCAAAGCGGGACCCACGTGCATCTTTAATTGTAATATCCTGCAGTCACGTCTTTGTCCAATGTCTGCAATACTTACTATACGATTGGATAAATGTTAACACACCTGACTGCGTCAAATCGACGCTTGTATAATTTCATATATAAGGGTAGTTTTACCATCGTTTTTCGTATTTGTGATGTTTATCATTGATTTTACTTTTTCTGAGAATTAACGGTTCATTTGTTGTTGTTGTTGTGTTTTTTGTTGTTGGGGGGGGGGGGAGTTCACCTGATAATAAAGCGTAAAACCACACGTGAACTGGTTCTTAATATACCACAATATATCTAAAAACAGTTGAATTCATTAAAAAAAATATTCACATGTCGCCGTTGCATAATTGATACGGTGTCCGCCTAGCGATCGGGAGGTCCTGTGTTCAATCCTTAAAATGTGAGCGTTCTTTAAATCTCTCTTAAAGAGACCAAGAACTGGTTCTAGACCCAGGAAACGGACTCGAGAGTGTGTAAAATAATCTTTAAGCTTTCGATCATATCGAGCTGTAATAAATATTTTTAAATTAATATCTTGTTTTGAGCTCAATCAGACGTGTATTAGCACTAATAGTGTGTGAAATTTAATAACATCAAAATGCCTGAACATGAAAAATATGGTTTTGATACATTTATCAAATGTCATGGTTGACAATGTAGATATGTTAAACAATATATAATGGTATTGTACACGTATTTTGATGTGCTTCATCCGAATAACTAGAACCTTTTTATCCATACTACCACACGACACTTTCTTGTTGACACAAAGTTTAATTGAAAAAAAAAACGTAAGTAAACAATTATCTGGGTTGGGACAGATAACCTTATCCAAAAGGATCGTAAACCTTACAATTTAAAAAGGTGTGATGTTCTCTTTGTGAGCTGTTCAATGACATTCCTGACATACGGACAGAAATAACAGACTAAAGTGATTCAATCGGTCACTTAACAGCACAGACGAATGACCTTTATTACTGACATACCGATAACAGGAACGTAGAAACAATATTAAGGAGCTTACGCCAAAGCTATTGTTTCAAGAATATTCAGTTTTCACATGTTTTAACATCGATATATTAAACGTATTTAGTTAATTATTCGTCTACCACGAAAACGTTGTTTGATAACTGAATTCCATTTACAAATGCTGAAATTAGCTTAGTTTTCTGGACACATTTTAATTTATCACAGAAGATGTCAAGCAATCCATTCCTAAACTGGTCACTGATGGTGCCTCCAGTGCAGACCCAACTAGTGAAAGACGATGAGTGATTGGGGACGTCATTATTTGTTGAATGTCTACTGTCGTTGACCATTCTTGGGTGGTTGACCATGCATAACGGGTTGATTATGCATCGCTGGTTGACCATACATAACGGGTTGATTATGCATCATCGGATGGTCATGCGTAAGTGGCTGTCCATACTGCATAACACCAGGCATTGCATTTACAAATGCCACACCTGTAAAACATTGTCAAAACACACAATAAAAAAAAACATAATTCATGCATGACAACATCGACAATCACAATAGAACATTTGGTGTTTTTATGTCTTACTTTTGAATTATTATTGTGTCTACCTCATCGCAATCCACGTTTAAATTGTCATACAATATATATAATTACTTAGTAAATTGAATCGTTTCATAAGAATACTAGTTCAATTAAGAGCATAAATACACGTACTAGGAGCTGCTGGTGGAGACTGTGGACAACATTTCTTGGCGCAGATGCAGATCAGACCCTCGAAGATACAGATTAGACTGAGACTGCTGAACGAGAGGGCTAAAGCGCCAATCACAATAGCAAGCCCATTGTCCATATAGTAATAATGATCGTTACTGTAATACAAATTATGTAACAGAAATAATAAAATGTCCGATTATCGTATGCAGAAATAAATTGTTTTCAATGTTTAATTTATTCAATTCGAGTTAAATAATACATTTTCATTGCTAAATATAAAAACTAATTGCAATCAAAATTAATTAATTAACGTCATCTAATATGGCCAAAATATGTACCTAAAGCAAAAGATTTCTGCATCTCGGACAAGTCAATATCCTTCTTTCTTATTAAATATTTGTATTAACCTTGTCTAGTCAATAAATGAACAATTGTAGGTATAACACTCATAACAATCGGCACTTACTCGTAATGTAATCCTTGTGTAGACGCTGGATGAGATAACATGAACAACGTCAGATATCATGAACAACGCCAGATAGCATGAACAACGTCAGGTTGCATAAACAACATCAGATACCATGGAAGATGTTACCTTTCTGTGAGGACACAGATAGCATGAACAATGTTTCCTTTCTTTGAAGACACATATAGCATGTCCAACGTTACCTTTCTGTGAGAACACAGATAGCATGAACAATGTTACATTTCTTTGAAGACACATATGGCATGGCCAACGTTACCTTTCTGTGAGGACACAGATAGCATGAACAATGTTACCTTTCTTTGAAGACACATATAGCATGACAAACGTTACCTTTCTGTTAGTACACATGTAGCTTGAACAACGTTACCTTTCTGTAAGGACGAGATAGCAGGTACAAATTTACCTCTCTGTAAGGACAAGATAGCTTGAAAGACGTCACCTTTCTTTGAGGACGAGAAAGCACGAAGTACGTTACCTTTTCTATGCAGACATAGATAGTATATATCAACGTTTCTTTTCTGTGAGGACACATATAACATGTACAACGTTACCTTTTTTGGAACACGGATGGCATGAACAACGTTACCTTTATGTGAGGACGAGATAGAATTAACAACCTTACCTTTCTCTGATGACGAGAACGCTTGAAAAACGTTATGTTTCTTTGAGGACACAAATAACATGAACAACGCTACCTTCTCTGTGGACACGGATGACATGAACAGCGTAACCTTTCTGGTGGGAAGATATAGCATGAACAACGTTCCCTTTCTGTGAAGACTTGTCACGTGTAGAATACGCTTAATACATTTGACTTTTAATGCCTTCATCCGTAATAAGGACAATTATAGTTATATGTGGCTTCACGACCTTAAAACAAACACAAAGCGTATGACATTTGTTAAATATTGATTTAAATATTAACTTTGTTGTTTCACAAAACTAAAGGTTCTTCTTCTGTATTATTAATTTATATGTCAAATGTAATTGCGTGATGAAACATACCTGAATGTATAAATCCGATAAATAAATACGCCATTAAAACACCTGCCATGTTGTGATCTTAATAAGTTAATTTGGTACCTGTGCGGGCTCTGCCACACTTGTTTTGCAAACTCTATCTAGCGAAATGACGCCACTGCAATTGAAACTTTCACATACCATTAATCAAGCAAAACAGTGTGGTTTGAGATAAAAAAAATATCAATACATACCCATACTTTCGAAATGTGTTCCAAAGAAAACACAATTTACTATGGACCCATTGTCTTGTTATCAGAATGAAGCCTTTCAACTAAATCTTCCCATGGACTACATCAAAAGCAAAATTGTCATAAGCGTTTCATTCAATCTTTGGATATCGGGGCGAAATATTGGTAATGCCAAATACACATGGGAGTTCAAAACACATAGAAATGGATACCATAGACTGGCTTTGAACTTAAGGAATACATTTTGAAACAAGTTGTTGGGTTAATAATCGTTTTACCTTATTACAACACCAAACTTCACCACATTACACCCAGGAATCTCTTGCGCGACGGTTACATTACATGCATGTATGTGAGAGCATGGAACGACAACTCGTCGTGGAGATTGCACACCCAGACATAATAATTATATTGGTGTTTTGTAATCTTTAATGTGAAAGCACTTAGTGATTTATTCAGATTCTATTGGAACCTTTACGGACTGCTCTGGGTCACTATCATTAAAATCACGATATGTTGCAAATTACTGAATATTGCATTACGATCAACGATTACATAATCGCGGGGCATTCATGCTGTTTTTTATACCTGATTGGAGGATACAAAAAAGCCTCACGTCAGCTACAATACAATATATAGATATTGTTTAATTCTCATAGCACCTGAATTGTGAACTATTGCATATGACATAAACTATGGTAGCTTATTTTAGAGATTATTTTAGATAAGAGAATATAAAACACCACACGTCTGTATCAACGCACGTTTCTGTCGACCCGTCATAAGTGTTCTTCGCCGAAGTGCGTTCACTATTTGGCCAACACAAACGTGCGTTGGCACATATGTACGGTGAAACACAATTCACGTTAGTTCATCCTCGTTACGATATTTCTACCCACATAATCACTATCGACATCATTATCAACATTATTTATCTTCATACCACCATCATCATCATCAGTTCATCTCCTATAAAACCGTAATAATTGCAATAATCAGTATGGTTTCCAAGGAGATGCCGTATAATGTTCTTCAGCGCCTGATACTGCATTATGTGACCCAGAGTGTGTCCCAGAACTCTTACCCAATTAACTATTTGACTCACGAAAAAATTAAAGCTACAATTTCAAAGCATTTTTTAATGAAATATATTTTGGTGTTGCCTTTAGATATATTGGGGAAGCTAGAGTATCCCAACGAAACCCCACCTGTTTTGTATGGTGACTACCAACCGAACCCACATACTTCCGTGAACGGGATTGAACTCGTGTCGCCTATTCGAGAAGCGCTTGTGCACGCCATTGCGTTAACTGAGCAGCCTAAGCATGTGCCGCACTGTAAGGTTACTTCATGCCTTGTTTCTGATCGGGTCACGAAGGCACACACGACGTCCCTAGTCATTAAGTCCACTTCCATGGCCAGCAGCACTTGTTATCCAACTTGGAACTGGAAATTTGATTTGTTAACCCAATTATGGCGCATCAATGAGAAAATGGTAGAGCATAAAACGATTTAAAGTTACTCGTATAAAAGAAAAGATCAAAAACATCTAATCGAATTAAAGATTTTTACAAGCGGTTGTAAAAGTATTCTTTTACTTTTTAGAGAAAATATACAAAATATGTTTTAGAATACATATAAAACAAACACAATATAACATAAAGTACACATCTATATATCTTTATATTTTATTCCACCCTCAAACACAATGACTAATTATGGAGTAATACGATATTCGAAATGAAAACTTTATGCTCTAGTATCCTTATCTTATTTTGAAGCGCCGATAACAAATGATAAATAACGCTGTAAATGAAATCAACGACCTACCGTGACCCTCAGTTATTTCTTAATTTAAACCGACGAAGCCATGATGATGAGTCAATAAAGCAGTGCATCTTTCACGCTGGTGATCGGACTTACAGCCTCCCTCAGGTGGTCCTCGTGTTGTAAGTGTGTAAGTACTTTAAGCATTCGATTATTGAGATAATATATTATGGCGTCTATCTTAAATACGTTTTGCACGTGTTGTCATTTAATGGAGCCGCGCTCTAAGTTTTGGCAGAGCGTGCCATCCCTCACTCGCATGTGCTAACTGCACTGGCTACTCTGGGACGACACTTTTCGTACTTGCATTAAGCCTCGTATTTCCAGATCGAGGATAAAATATTAACTTCCGTTGACGTCTCAAGATCCTAGTGTTGAGCATATTGAAATGTACATTCTGTTATTCAGCCAACACAAAAGACACAGATGTCGTCCAAATCTATAACATCGACATCACTCCGGAGGCGATCCCGTTTCCAGGCGAGGCTCACCTACACTTAAACATGACGTTCACTCGCAACGTGACGTCTGCTTACGTCGACGTGGAATTCTACAAAGTGATCTTCGGTTTCCAGATCAAGGTTCCTTGCCTGTCGGAAACCAGCACGATCGGCTCTTGGTAAATGAGCCTTCACACAGGCTAATCAAGGACGCTTTCCGCTTAAACTGGATTTTTTTTCTAAGAATATACTTCCTTTCCATTGAATAAAAAACACACCATAAAAGCAGAAAGTGTCGTCCATGATTGGCCCGAGCGGACTGCACATGCTAATCTGGGAAGATAATTTTCGCACATGCATAATCTTAGTTTCCCCAGCAAATTTTCAGTTTTCAATTCAATGTGTAGTGCCAGGAATGACAAGCATTGTGCACAACAATAATCAATGAATATAAATTAGTATTCTAAATTGTCGCCTCAAGTATAACCTTTTCTTTTATACTTAATGATAAAATATGACATTTTTGAAGTGCAGTGACAATAAACAAATTCTTATTTTCACCGGTGAAAATAACACATTTTGGGAACTACTTTTAATATTTTTAGATTATCATATCAATATTAACTTCAAAATTTATATATATTTTTACGATCACGAGTGAATTAAAAACGATATTACATCGAATCCAACAAATTTACTTTTTATTTTATGCTTTTTATTTTATGCTTTTATCACCATTTATTTACATTGTAAAAGAGCTTAACCGGAGAAGTTCGCTGGTATAATGACGTCATTTTGTGTATTCAAAATGTATTCAGGCACGCCACGGGAGAAAGAGTAACTTTTTAGCGAAAGGGAAACAGCTGTTAATTATTTTCTTGAAAAAAGGGGCATAAAAGAACCAGAACGCCACTCCTGAAAATATATTTTCTATGATCACTCGTGAAATAACAAACGATCTTACACTTGCATATCCTATATATCTTATTCAATAATTATCTTTAATAAGTAATGTACGAACTTTAATAAATGAAATAAATTTGAATGTTAAGTGCATCGACAATATGACATTTGCACAGTATCTGGTCGCACTATGATTTGGGAACACGACTTTGTACTTTAAATTTGAGCTTCGCTCTGTGGAAAGGCGATTTAATGCATGTTCGTGAAGTGTCGTCCCAGATTAGCCTGTGCAATCCGCCTAAACTGGACTTTCGTCAAGAAAAGTCTTCTTATAAACTAAAAATACAATAAAAGCGGAAAGTGTCTGCCCTGATTAGCCTGTGCGAACTACACAGGCTAATCTGGGACGACAATTTACGCACATGCATTAAAACTCCTTTTCACAGAACGAGGCTCATTTATATCTCATTGATGCCGACTTTTGTCATGATTATTCAATATTATTAATGGTGCATATATGTCATTAAATATATAACACTGCTAAATATTCTAAAACAGTTTGTGTTTGCCCAGACAACGTTTCATTCTGATTGGATATACTGGCATTGGAACATACACAACAAATGCATGATTAGACTATTTTGGTATACAAGAACCTTCACAATGTTCAATTAGTTCAATGTTTATACAATGACTTAAATATATGTGGAATCTCTATAGCAACAACGTAGACGCGTGTCACATATTTCGAAGCATCATGCGGGACCCAAACCACCAAACAGACTACGGTCACCAGGCTGACAGCATGTTCCTGGCGGCCCTGAGACACTACGTACAGTGCCCTCTAGCGGCCGAGAACATGGTCGTGAACGATGGGGTGTTCCGTCTTGACCACATGCCGGCAGTTCTGGATCTTATTTCACACGTTAGTCATGACTATGTTACAATTTCTGTACTACAATTAGAACGCTTAGTTTTACTCATCTTATAATATACTACCTATAATTACAATATTTGAGGTGTTTACCTTAATAATTTGTTATATTGTATAAAAAGTAAAGTTCATATTACATTCTATTTTGGATTTTATGAAATATAGCATCTTTTTAATGAATCAATTAATACATGATGTAGATCTAAACATGAATTCGCTTCTGTGTTACAAATACATGTATACAATCGGTGACACGTTTGCTGCACCTGCAGGGATACACCTGATTGTAGCACGTGTTTCTTTATGTATGACACTTGTGTTTATAAATACATGAGCCTCCGGGAAAAGGGAGGCTTAGTGTATTAGCTAAATATTCATCCCATATTAGCCTGTGCAGTGCGCACAGGCTTATGAGGGATTAACTTTCCGCCATCACCGAATTTTTGTTAAGATATACTTTTTAAGCGAAAATATAACCATAAAAGCGGAAAGTGTCGTCCCTGATTAGCCTGTGTGGACTGCAAAGGCTTATATTTGACGACACTTTACGCACATACATTCGGCCCCGTTACCCCACAGCCAGACTCATACGCATACACATTGTCTCCCAAGAAGACTACAGCGCGGCCCTGAGGGGCAAGGAGACGATGAACTCAAGTCTTGGCGAACAGTGTTTTACCTGACTGAACAGGCTAATCTGGGATGGAACTTTACGCACATGCATAAACGAGGCTCATTTATTCTCCCACGGAGACTACAAGACGGTCCTGCGGGGCAAGGAGGCGGTGGACGGGCCCTACACCCTGGGATGTCTGGAGGTGTTCGCCACTATTTGAGGAGCGTTCTCCAACCCCATCGTGGGCTGACCAATATCTGCAGAGTGAGACCATTATTGGGACGGGAATTCCATTGTGATGCGTGTTTATTATAAATATCAATAAATTACAAAGTCAGCGCTGTAATTGTGTTTCTTCTTTTTCAGCTAAAATAAAATGTTGTTTCTTTTTCATGGAGTAAATGTAAATTTTATTGTATGCAAATATTTTATTTCGTATTTTTATGTTGTATTTGGTGTCCTTATTTTTGTGAAAATATTGTACAAAGCACTGCAAAGTATTATTATCGGATGTGTGTGAGTCAAATGATTGAAAAACGTACTGATGAACGATCTAAAAACAGTCGGTCAATTTTCTGTTACGAATTGTCGAGTAAAGATTTTGTTCAGATGCCTATCTATTGTTGGGAATGATATCAGTACGTTGGGCCACATTTAGAATTTATCTGTTTGAAAACATTATCCAAATTTCAAATTAATAAGTCGGCTAAGGCATTTACTAAATTAAGATGTAATATAAATAGTGTTATTATATAATTGAACTAATTTATACGATGATGATATTGGTATTGTTCAAGGTTCATTTAAAATAATTTTCCAACCAATAATGCATTACTCCTTAAATATGCAGATAGATTGTTTAATTGTACATAGAAATGATAACAAGAGCTGTCAGAGGACAGCGCGCTCGACTATTCGAGTGCTTGACAGTATAACGTAAGCCATCATGGGGAAATATTCAATAAGGTCAAGGTAATATTGTCATATTCTAAGTGGAAGTGGACCATAATTGAAACATATTGATCGGTTATGTTTTAAAGAAATTGTAAAGTATTAAAGGGGCCATAATTCTGTCAAAATGCCAGTCAGAGTTACATAACTTTGCCTGCACAGTCCCCTTAAGACAGTTAGTAAGTGTTGCAAGTATGAAAGCAATAGCTTTGATACTATACAAATAAAGTAGACCTAAACACAAAACTTAACCCAATTTTCAATTTTCTATTAATATAAAGGGAACATAATTCTTACAAAATGCTTATTACAGTTGTCTGCTCTTGTTCATAGATTGGGGTCATGTTGGTAAATAAGTATGCAAAAAAAAGCAATATGACAAGGTACATAGAAAGTATTTGAGGTTGTAATAAAAAATTAACATAGTTTTATCAATAATATGCATATTCGAAGTGGAAAAAGGGCCATAAATCTTCCAAAATGCTTGTTACAGTTGTCTGCTCTTGTTTATAGATTGGGGTCATATTGGTAAAGAAGTATGAACAATATAGAAGCAATATGTCAAGGGACATAGAACATATTTGAGGTGGTACGCAAACTTGAATATAGATTTATCAATAATATTCATATTCTAAGTGAAAAAAGGGCCATAATTCTTACAAAATGCTTGATACAGTTGTTTGCTATTGTTTAAAGGTTGGGGTCATGTTGGTAAAGAAGTATGCAAAGTATCAAAGCAATATGTCAAGGAATATAAAATATTTGAGGTGGTAACAATTCAAGGCTCACGGGAACCTTCACGACGACGCCGGAGTGAGTAGGATAGCTCCACTAGATATATTTCATATGTAATAGTCGAGCTTAAAGCGTACAGTCCTTTTAAATCCTTTGAAAGATACAATGTAACCGCAAGATTCGAGTAATTGGTTTATCTGTTGAACTTACAGATCACGGTAAATGGAAATAAATTATTAGATCCAATATGCAAATACTCAAATACAGTTATTAGGTACGTCGAGTAAAAACGACCAAATGTTGCCAACATTAATTCAAATTATATAATTTATTGCAAAATAAAATCATTCGAGGTATTTAGATGCTCCGCTAAACATGATGACGAGACCACTGTGTTATTGTTCAATCAATGGTGCGTTAAAGGATTACGTGCACACACACACACACATATATATATATATATATATATATATATATATATATATATATATATATATATATATATATATATATATATATATATATATATATATATATATGCTCTGTGAAAAAAGGGGTGTAATGCATGTGGTAATATGTCCCAGGCTAATCTGGGACGACACTTTACGCACATGCATTAAACCCCCTTTTCACAGAGCACGGCTATATATTATACTATAGCGGGACGTGAGCGAACGACATAATGAGAGACACTTTTCAATACGTGCATTATTAGGTTCAGGGCGAATATTGTAAAGGTATATTGGCAATAGATTGATTTAAAGTTTCATCTCATTTAGGAATCTTGTTAATATATGCGACAGATAATTGGAATTTAACGGCTTAACTTAATCGCTTATTTTGGGTTTTAAATTTATATGCTGGCGTATCGTTGATATAAAAACTGTTATGCTGCAGCTTAAAATCCATTAATCTTACATTTAATCATTTAACACGATCACTAAGGTATCTTACTTGATTACTAAGGGAACAGTATGGAGTACCTAATCTATTAGTCTGTATAGTTGGGAGATAGTTGGGAAGCAAATCAGTTATTGAAGGAGGGTATAGGTAATGTTATGATATGGGACTAACAAATATTACTTACTGTAAGAGACTTATTCTGTGTATCAATGTACTTAACATGACAATCAATATTCATGTTAAAAGCTATATTGTCACCACCAATCTTACCCATTGTCATACATATTTGTTACCGTATATTATCCAACATTGCGAATTGTGACATTATTGCACAAACAGTTAACCAACTAGAAAGAACATTCAACCATCATGGCATACCATGATAAGATGATTAGTGGTGATTATATATACTTCTAACCTATTTTCAACGTACAATCCGTTATCAGAATGTAGACAATTGCTCTTTATCAGATTGAAGGGAAATAACTCTTCAAACCCTATCGTTTATCTAGCCCTGAAGAGTCATCTTTCCTTCATAAACATTCAAATGCGGTAAGAAGCAAGTTTAGTGCATTTTTGTAGTCCCAGCATATACAATGTACTGTAAAAATATCTTTTAAGATTCATAAAATTGATAAATTGCTTATGACCACTATACACAAGCCTTATAAAGGGACTTTGATAAACATACATATCATAATATTGTCTGTACAATCAAACCAAATAACCATTGCTAATAACGGATAACAATTTCTTGCAAAATACACTGGCAATTCATTTATAATTAGCGAATTAAAATGACGGAATTTACTTTTAACTTAACGTACGGATAACAATTTCTTGCAAACTACACGGCAACTAATTTATAATTAGCGAGTTAAATTACAGAATTTACTTATAAGTAGGATGTGTAACCTCCCAAGTTTGTTATTTCAAACAAGATTGTAGTTGTGGAAAGCAGACCGATGTAGTTTCTAATCTCTGCATGAACAACTTGGTTTATACAAAGTGTTTTACGGCATACATCGTTACGTATGGAATTCACACTAGGAGAGATTTACCATCTCTTTTACAAATAACGGCAAGACGATTTTGTAAGCTTTAATGTATAGGGTTGTAAAAGAGAATATGACATTTGAGTTTATTGTTGGCACGAGTGCGATCAATTTGCAATATATGACTGTCACTTGGTACGAATGACTTGCCCTGATTGGATAATATAAACAGGTATCCTATTATATATATTTTAAATGTTTTACAGTGTACATTCAGAAATATATTAAAGGGGCCTTTTCAAAGATTTTGGCATTTTTTAACTTATTCATTAAATGCTTTATATCGATAAATGTAAACATTGCATCGTAAAAGCTCCAGTAAAAAATCAAGAATAAAATTAAAAAAAGGAAAAGAACATAGCCCGGACCAGGTTTCGAACCAGTGACCCCTGGAGTCCTGCCACGGCCCTGAAGTAAAAACGCTTTAGCCTACTGAGCTATTCCGCCGAGTACACATGCTCAATGTATTTTATACCTTATATAAGAAATCTTCGTAGTTTCACAAAATTTAACGACAAAAACAGAACTCTCCAAATTATTCAATCGTTTCGCGTTGCAACGCTTTATTATTTTTAGGTTTTAAAATCGTCAAAAGATGCATATAATGGCTCTATTAGACCATGGTAAATGTTCAGTATTACTGTTTCCTCACAAATATCATAACTGACACAAAACAATACAATCAGAGCTCCAGATAAGATGCGTATCTGCGTGTTTACGCATTGACAAATTTAAAAAAACGCATTAAAAATCAGCCAGGTACGTAACATTACGCAATAAAAATCTTGGCACGTATTTTTAATCGATTAAAGTATTTAAAAGAAAGTCTGTTCATATCATTATTTTAACTTCTTTCCTTTGCATCTATTTATATAAATAACCAATAATAATATTTCAAGATTAAACACGCCATGTAATATATCAGTTATCTGTGTAAATAGAAAATACCCCTCAATATGCCCAAGTATCCTTTATGGATGAAACAAAGGAGTAAAATACGCTTTAACAATAATATCAAGGGGTAATATACCCTTTTGACTAAATCCTTATCTGGAGCTCTGAATACAATGATGTATTTCATAAAGGCCTGTACGTCATAAAGTTCATCGACTAGCACATAATAACTTCTTATAGCAGAGCAACATACTTAATGAAGAAAGCAATGCAAGGAAACACTTAAAAACTTAATGAAGTTATCAATAAAAGCGTGTGTTTCTTTCAAATATAATAACACGCACAATCTACACGTCAGCAATATGCACATGCCCCCTGCGCTCCAAAGATACCCCGCTGCCTGCATGTTTCACACGACAAATCCCCCCCCCCTCCTCTGCCATTGTGCCAAAGTGACACCCCTCCCTCTACATGTTTCGCACAACACCCATATGTATAACACAACCCCCCTTCTATCCCCAGATCTTCCCTTTCGAATCCCACACGACTCCGCTCTTCTATGCCTTAGTTATCCCCTAAATGTCCCACACAACTCCCTCTTCTATGCCTTAGTTAACCCCTTAATGTCCCACACGACACCCCCCCACTATGTGCCTCAGTAAGGGGCGTCAATGATCAGATCTTCATCATCATCTTCGTCCTTGATGTCCAACATCACGTCCCTGAAGAGGAACGTAGTAAAAATGTGAGCCTCGATAATGAAAAAATAGGATTTAATGCATGTGCGTAGTGTCATCCCAGACCAGCCTATGAAGTCTGCACAGGCTTATCAGGGGCAACCCTTTCAGCTTTATTGCATTTGCATTTAAAGAAAGCCTGTTCTTAGCGAAAAATCCCATTTGGACAGAGAGTGTCATCCCTGATTGGCGTTTGGGAGAAACACAGGCTAATCTGGGACAACACTTTATGTGCATGCATTAAAACCCAATATTCCAAAACAAGCCTCAAATGTTTATTAGGATTTTTTTCGCCGTTTTAACTGTCTTTAAGTACCATATTGGCATTGAATTGACCTACACTTTCCGTGGGCAAGCAAAGATGAACACAGTTGCACACAGTAACAGACAACTTGCCTACTTAAGTAGCGGAGTAGCAGTTAAATATTGCCGTTCAAATGATTTTACTGCTACTCCAGCCACATAGGTTATTTGTCCAGGAATGGGAGTAACTTGCAGACTTTGGATTGACAGCCCTACGCTCATCTGAATGAGTTATCCAGTCTGGCATGATGTAGGTATAAACACTCAGGACTCGAAATAAGTGGTTGCCCGTGAGCCCGGGGCCAGTGGATTTTGGCCTGGGCAACTCAAGTTCTAAAGTTGGTAGTTCGGCCAGGCAACTAGCTTTTTAAGCTTGAAACAATTCAGTGCAATTAAACATTTAATAAAAAATGGCCACTGTGGATTAATACATAGTTTAATAATATGCATTTATAAAGGCCAAGGAAATGATTCAACTCAGACTCACATGCAGACATAATACACACAAAGTGTGTCATGTTAGCAATGTTGTTGTTTAGTTATCTATTATTTTATTAAAAGAAAGTATAATATACACATGACACTACATGTACATGGTACTGGGCTCTTTAGTCTTTACCTGGGCAACCAAAATAGTAAAGATGGCTGCCCCTGTGGGCAACTAATTGAACAACATTAGTTTCGCTCTCTAAACAAGGTCAGTCGGTATCAATCATATCGAGTTACAAGACTGTGCTTATCCTTGTCTGATACAACAAGTAAGATTTGTTACAATATTTAAGTTGTTTATGTAACTAAGTGAAATCATCAAGAAGTAAACCAGTAAATACCAGAAGAATGATTACGAAGATATATATTAAATTAAAACAGAAACTTTCTGAACAACAAATAATCAAATCTTTAATCTTCAGACAATACATTAATATGTCAAACAGCTCATATAACATTTAATATGAATAAAAGGATAAATACAACAATAGTTTGTATTATAAACAAACTTATCAAAGACAGAAAAAACAACAACATTTGTTTGATTTGGAATTTTATCTTATTTTGCGATAAAAAATATAATACTCAGCAAGGGAAAATTGAAAAAAAATGCAATTTTCCCAACATTTTGAGTTTCAGCTTGTACAATTTCTTCTCTTTTCTCAGTTTTGTTGATATATTATTCCCCAAAATGGAAGGCTGGGCCCTTCCCTCAAAATCAAATCTACCACTGTTACCTGTCCAAGTTGGAATTTTCGTTGCTGAAGATTTCAGAGGGCAGGAAGTCAGGTGTTTTCCCGATGCCAAATATTTCCTGTTTGGACTCAAAGTGGCGCTCTAGCTCGGATCTTGACATCGGGTTGGTATTGACTGGCTTCTTGGTTGCTTAAAGAATGGTAGAATAAGATAAATGAGTCTTGCACTTGGAAAATGGGACTTAATGAAAATGACTAAAGCGTGTTCCCAGATTAGCCTGTGAAGTTCTCATAGCTCAAGGACAACACTTTCTGTCTAGTCTGAATTTTCGATTACAAGAGATTTCATTCAAACAAACAATTCAATACAAGCGGGAAAGTGTCTTCCATTATTAGCCTCTGCAGACTGCACAGGCTTTTCTGGGACCAAACAATGCGTATGCATTATGCCCAATATACCCAGAGCATGACTAAAATAACTTATTTCAGGGATTTATTCAGAAGTTTAAGTCACGAAATCAAGTAAACACAAAATTATTGTACAAAATAATTGTATTTAAATTCAAAAGTGTTGCAAGGTAAATACGATTCACTGATTGAAAATGATCAATTAGAGGGGAAAATGATTTCAAATGACACAAGTCTGAAACATGGACACAAAGCCATCATGCTTAAGCACATATTTATTGAAAATGACCTAATCCCAAATGATTTTACTTTTTTCTTAAGTGTGTACTATTTCCGATATATAAAACTCACTACCCATAGACAGGGGCATTTTGTATACATTTGTTCGGCTGCATACGTTTCTTTTATACACTGGTCTGCTTTGGTTTATTCTTTTGTTGTCCTTGCTGAAAAAGTACATGCTAATCAAATTGTTTGGTCCTTACAAAATTACTTGATCTTAATAAAAAATACGATGAACATAAAAAATAAAATCAATAAATGTTCTATACAATTAAGACTTTTAATGATTCATAATGTCAATGGAATCAAAACAAAAGGCCCAGGAAGTGCATTGTTGTGTTGTTTTGCTGTTTTGAACAATATTTCATCCTCGAGCAAGCCAATACTAAGTGCGCATAATAATACCAGAATCTGAAATCTGGCCTACCTGAGCAACGTGTTATCAGCAAAATCATGTTGATTTGTTTGAACTATTTTTGCAAAGATGACAGCAAGCAAAGATGCCCAATAAGCATATTTGAGACCTGCACAGGCTATGATGGGACCACAATTAAAGCACATGCTTTAAGCCCCTTTGTAAAACAGTGTAGCTTAAATCGTATGATGAACAGCTGATCTGACCTGCTGTATGAGAGATGTATAACTCATTCCACCCAGTACCGTGGAGGGGTCCAGACCTGCATGCAGACTGGGCCGCTTTCTGAAACAACAACAACACACATACAGAGGAGCATTACATGACTATGATGTTGACAGTAAAATAGCTAATGATGTTTACAGACTTAAAAGAAAGACATGATCTTGTCCTGGACTCTGGCAATGGACGCTGTCAGGTCCGAATCTTATTATTCATTTAAAGAAAGTATCTTCTTAGCAAAAATAATCGGACATCACAGGGTAACCAGGGACAGCACCTAACACGCATGTATTAAACCCCATTTTCCCAAAGCAAGACTCATTTCCTTTATTTTAAGACCAAAGACTAAGAACAGGAAAGATAATAGTTAATACTGACCCTGCACCTTTTGCCCGCGCTGCCCTCCTGTTTGATGGTTTCAGGCTCGCTGTCGCTGGACGCTGTAAGGTCTGAGTCCCCCAGGTATCCTCCAACTTCTCGTACTGTAACAGCCGGTCCAGCAGGAAACTGTACAATAGAAAAAGGCATGGGTCTTTAACAGTAGGAAACTTAACAGCACAAATGGCAATTGGTCTTTAAACAAGAAATTCGACAGCAAAAACAGGGCTAAATGCATATGTGTAGTGCCTTTTCAGATAAACCTGTGCGGTTGGCACAGGCTTATCAGGCCAACACTTTCTTCCTAGACATTTGGATTTTCGTTTAGAGGAGACTTCCTTCAAAAGAAAATTTCCATAAAAGAGGAAATAAGTGTAGTTCCTGATAAGCATGTAAGGACTGCACAGGCTAACCTGGGATGTCATTTTTCGCATATGCATTTAACCCAGTTTTTACAGATGGAGTTTCAACACATTCAAACTAATTCATTAATTGTAACAAATTTAGTATCGTTAACAAATGTCGATCTGAAATCTTGGTTAAATAAGTAAACACATGTGATATGAGCACAAAACTACAATAAATATTTAGGTAATAAATTAGGTTTGTCATTCTTCATATAAATCTCATTTGTTTCAGGATTGTTTTGTCCAGCTATATATTGGAAAAAAATCCGTAAAAGCAGAAAGTGTCATCCCTGATAAGCCTATGTTGACTGCACTGGCTAATCTGGGACACTACTTAAAGCACAAGCATTGAGCCCCGTTTTCCCGCAGTGGTAGTGGCCTTTATACTGCTCCAAGTGATCAATATGCGTTGCCAGCTCACATAAAGAGGTTAGAGGGCATGAAAAAAAAGAATACTTTTGACTATTTTTAAGGCGGCAATCTGGTCAAAAGGGGGTTTGAAACAAAGCGTAAAAACATATTGCTCAATTTGTGGGTTAATTCTGGAAGGAAAGATTCAAATGAACGAGATCTGGAGGCCATCAATATAAGCTTAACAATTGAGTTCCATAAAGTAACAAGGGAAGACAGGCAGCTCAGATCATCTCAGGCTTCCAAAAAGGGGTTGCTTGTACTTCTTTTTAGGACACAGCCTTCCGCAGTATCCTCAACACAACACTTATCATTACTCTGTCTCCACTTTCTATGCAAAGACAAGCAAATTCGGTCAATACTGCCCTAACATTACTCAATGAGAGAAGCAACAACCAACAAATAAAAAAAAATGGTTACTGAATATGCGAAAATATGTCAAAAAGATCAATTTAAGGTAAATGATGAAGGGGACACTTGCTACAACAATCCTATGTTTGAGTCAGACGCGACACTCTTGTAAGCCGGAGCCATGGCCATTAGCATATTGTGTGAAAACAACACCAAACACAAGCAAATTTTAGGGTTACAAATAGCAATATCAACTCAGCTGCACTGCACCAATGTTCAGGAATAAGGGTAAACCTGTTCATAGCCAACTCCCGCTGCCAACAAAGCACGAGCTTTACGTGTCAGGACACGGAACTATCAATACAAAGAGCATAAGGAATTACACGACGGCAAGGGTTTGAGTGACTCAAAATCGGATTATCAATGTCTCCAACATCTTAAGCATCATAAATATGCTTATTTGATTGTGTACCTGATAACAAATAAGAATTATTACCTGTTTTGGCATCAACAACCCTCATGATTAGTTCAGACCAACGGCGAATGCCGCGCTTTAAATCAGCGAGCAAAGCGCCGTCATTTCTGTTTACTTTTCCCAAAATATCACGATTTTTTACGCTCTGATAAGCTCTGATACGCTCTGATACGAATAGGTTGCCGCTTTAAGGACGAAATATTTTCCGACATGTAACGATTCCTCACGCTTTGATCCCGCGTTTATCAGGCTTTGTTACGCTTGAAATCCACGCTTTGATTAGCTTTATTACGCTTATTACGCTTTGATGCGATTATGGCGCTTTAAATCAGGCTCTGATATGACTATCAAGCTCTGGTGTGCATTTTTACGCTCTGTTTCGTATTGGAAAATGTCGAGATCGCCAATTTTTATGCCGCTGTTGAACAAGAGCCTACCTAAAGATGCAGCAGATCCACAAAATCAGTGTACCTTTGACATCAGAACACGATGACAGAACAACAAGATCCAGAAGTTCCACATGTACCAGAGCATCATCTATCTGAAGAAGACATGACGTTTGTCTCCCTGTTGTATTACTATATCCTAGCCCAAGAGGCGGATGAAAGGGAGGAAGAAAAGCAAAGACAAGGGGGAGGTCACCTACCAGCAGGAGGGAGAAGACCATTTATCAGAGGCTGCTGGACCAGGCCATGGCTCACTGAAGAAAGAAGACAGCAACATGGTCATTATACTAGCCTCCTGGACACACAACTCAGATTAGAAGACCCTGCTGGCTGCTGCCTTCAGCAACTTCACCAGATTAAACCCTGAGGTGTTCGAATATATCCTGAAAAGAGTGGCACCAGTCAACCAGAAGCAGCAGACTAACTACAGGCACTACTCTGTCAGCTGGCATCAAGCTAGCAATCACCTTGAGACATCTGGCCACTGGGGACAACTACAGGTCACTGGCATATGGATTGAGATCTGGTATCTCCACCGTATCAGAGCTGATTCCAGAAGTGTGCACGGCCATTGTACAGGTGTATAAAGATGAGGTTTTCAACGCACCTATAACCACTGAAGCACAGAGACACCTATCCCCGCAGTTTGAACCGAGGTGGAATGTCCCCCATGCAGTTGGTGCCTTGGATGGAAAGCACATTGCCATCAAGAAGCGAGCAAACACAGGCAGTTTCTACAGCAACTATAAGGGGTTGTTCTCCATACCAATGCTTGATACACATCCTTTGGCCCTACCACATTCACCTAAATTTAATAGACAAAATCTCTATAAATTGCTTGAAGACTTAAAATCTAAATTCGTCTTAGTTCCTGCTGATAAGGCTGCTAATAATGTTATCATAATATGACGAGTTTTTTATGTTCAAACTATTTCACAAGAACTTCCACAAACTACATCATATTGTGAGTACAATAAGCAACCTAATGAAATTATTACCGACCATATTGCCCAATGCATAAAGTTAAATGTAATAGTCAATATTACTGACAAGAAATTGCCATCACTTTACTGGATACCTAAATTACATTAAACGCCATATAAAAGTCGTTTTATCGCTAATTCAGTGTCTTGTACCACCAAACAATTATCAGTGTATCTTACATCTGCATTGAGTGCTATTAGATATCATATAGCTAAATTTTGTAATAAAGTTTATGAAAATAGTAATATTAACCTATTTTGGTCAATAAAAAACACCTTAGAAGTTATTGATAAAATTGAAAATAAAAAATATAAGGTGTCACAGGTAAGTACTTATGATTTTTCTACACTATATACAACGCTTCCTCACGCTTTAATTAAGTCCAAACTTGTTTCTTCGATTAAAAAAACTTTTGCTAGAGAGAAGTGTTTGTATCTAGCTTTAAACACTAAAACAGCTTTTTTTACTAATCAGATATTAGATAATTACATCATTTGGACTGGTCTTGACTTTTGTGAAGCACTTACTTTTCTCTTGGATAACTTGTTTGTTGAATTTAATGGTAAAATATTTAAACAAATTATTGGCGTTCCTATGGGTACTAATTGTGCGCCACTTATAGCTGACCTTTTTTTTTATATTGTTATGAAAGCGAATTTATGTTAGAATTATCTAAAACTAAGCAATTAGCAAGTAGATTTGATTAATTGTTTTAACCTTACTAGAATGTACATTGATGACATACTTAATTTAGATAATCCATTATTTGAACAATATATTCACAAAATCTACCCAAAAGAACTAGTCTTAAATAGATCATGTATATCCAATACAGACGCTGCGTATTTAGACTTACATTTAACTATTAATAATAATTTGATCAAAACTAGTTTATACGACAAACGGGACGATTTTAACTTTGAAATCGTGAATTTTCCGTTTCTAGATGGCAACATCCCTAAAGGACCTTCCTATGGTATTTACATTTCGCAGTTGGTACGTTATGCCAGAGCATGTTTGTGTATTAAAGATTTTAATGATCGTAATCTAATATTAACTAAAAAATTGCTAAAACAAGGCTTTTTGTATCATAACCTAAGAAATAAATTTGCTAGATTTTTCTCTAAGTATGGAGATTTAATTTCAAAATATAATGTTTCTTTAAAATGGCATTTAAATAATGGAATCTCCCATCCATCATTTTACGGAGATGTTTTGAAGCGTGTCCGCAAATTAAAATATGTTAAACCGAATGTTCATATTAAACTTTTCAATTTAATTAACTTGTTTTTATCAAAAGGATACGATGCTTATGTACTTAAAAACACGTGTTTGATGGTTTTAAATTCACTATATCTTTCTTCCCTTAAAATTTGGAATCATTAGTGATATTATAGGCATTTTTCACTGTTGAATAAAATTGTGTCATTGTGTCGTATGAACAAATCTGCATGAATACTACATTATAGGCATTTTTCACTGTTGAACAAAATTTTGTCATTGTGTCGTATGAACAAATCTGCATGTAAACTACATTTGGACTCAAATCGTACATCAAATCATTTCTGTCTTCTTAATATTAAATCACCTAAACTTGTTTTATTAGTAGCACAGCCCCATTAATATTTTTATTTAGTACTGCCCCTGGAATTTGTTTACGTCATTATGTCATTATAGATTTTTGTGACGTCATACGACCGACTTCCCCAGTTGTAATCTACATGCATAGGTCATTGGGTTTATAACGTTCCATTTTATTTATATTTTCTCTCTGATAGGCGTTTCTTGTTTGATTTAATTATTTATTTTTTTAGCAGTCACATAACAAACCTAGCTATGTTATATGGAATTTTTACACCCATTATTGCTGCTTCTTCCTGTATTTGCGCGATGATTATCTGAGATATTAACTCTATGATGCTATATTCTAAAATCTTTTCTATAAAGAAGGAATGTAGTTGACAATTGTTAATAGTTTTATTTGATCGTTCGTCAAAAAGTTTTAACTCTGTTACTCTTGTATCTTCAATGCAATTGAGTAATTAAATAGTAATTAAATCGAATGCGTTTTAATTCCCTTTTATTATTGTTTAATTTGAGTTACAATGCTATGACGTTAAATTTTATTTACACTTAAATGTATTATGAATATTGCTGGGCCAAGTGTGAGGTTGAGCGCTCTATAACCAGGTTTAAACCCCCAATGCTTTGCATTGACCGTTCCAAGGCGGTGACCCCAGCTTTATTCATATTTTGTGTTTATGTTGGTTAGTATTGTGCTGTTTTGTGCTGTTTTGTACTGTTTGGGCAATCGGTCACTTGCCTTAAATAAAGGACCAACTAATTGTTTTTAATGAAAATTCAAAACTGCTCCAGCAGCTGGAGTTTCACTTCTTGATATTGCAATTTTAGATGCAGAATACAAGTTCATCTGGATTGAGCTGGGAGGTAAAGGACACATGTCTGACTCCCAGATATTTACAGACTGAGCTCTTTGAATGCCTAGAAGATGGGTCCATAGGGCTGCCCCCATCATGCCCTCTCCCTGAGGAAACTGAGGCCATATATTCCATACTTCATCCTGGGTAATGATGCTTTTGCCCTGAAGAGCTAAATGATGAAGCCATACAGTAGAGGAGGGATAACAGATGAGCAGAGAATCTGGAACTACAGGACCTCAAGGGGTAGAAGAGTGGTGAAGAATGCCTTTGGCATCCTGGCCAACAGGTTCAGGTGCCTGCTGGAAACACTGGAACAGAATGTAGAGAACGTCAGAAATTTGGTGGAGACTGTTGTGGTGCTGCACAATTTGTTGAGGCATAGGGTGTGATGGCAGCCAATGAGGTGGACCAAGAGGATGAAGATCACAACTTTGTACCTAGGGGCCTGGAGACATGGACCTCACTGGCAAGATGTTCCACAGCCACATGCGAGAGGGAACCTCGACACTGTGAATGCCAGACATCAGAGAGATCACCTCAGAGACTACTTTGTCTCTCCAGTGGGTGTTGTTGACTGGCACCAAAGAATGGCTGGTGATTGTACTTCCTGCTGCAGTTGAGAGGAATGGGTCAGATGCTAATATATATTGATGACGACAGAGCGTGGGTATCGTAGGAGATCGTGAAAGAGCGTAAGAGAGCTTGAGGAATCTTGCTGAGTGTTACAAAGCCTAACAAAACGTGTCAATCCTTGATCAAAACGCCTAAATTCGTGGGAAAGCGGGCGAGTCTTTCATGAAAACGTAACAAAGCGTAACAATATGTGTCAGATTTTGATGAAAGCTTCTGTCCTTGTGTCAGATCTTCATGCCAGAATCGTAGCAAATCTTGAGACATCTAAATGAAGCGTGTCAAGTGGTGACAGACCGTGAAGACTGGGGTCCCCGCTTTGAACAAAGCTCTGATAAGCTTTCTTACGATTTGAGTCAAGCTTTGCAGCGTTTTGTCACGGTTTGGTAAGCTTTGATACGCTCTCGGCGCTTTAATAAATTCGTTACAGAGCGCCCAAAATTTTTAAATAGTTAAAACATTTTGGCGTTCTTGCCGGATGTCCCGCGTTACTCCAAGCTTTACCACGATCTATTACGACACTGACGCATTAATCAAGCTTTGTTACGTTTTGGTTCCGCTTTGCACGCCGCTTTAAAGCGCCAGCAAATCGCCGTTGGTGTGAACCATGTATTATCAAGTGGCCATCGGGTCAGCCGCAGACATTCCGCTACCTGAAAATGTCAAAATAACTTATAGAAATAGATATAAAAAACATGCATTCATGTATTTCAGTGTATTTTTATGAATAAATAGATGTGATAAAGCTTGTTATACTCATGATTTTACTTAATTTGAAGGCTGGCTCAGTTTCATGCATTCTGCCATGTCCGTATTGTTTACATGTTCATGCTTTTCGCACAAGCTATTGTTGCGTTAGTGGCTCACCGATTCCCTGGCGTTGAACTCTGACTTTACGTAGGACATAAACGCTGCACGATCAACAAATATGCCTTTGATTTGTAGTCGGAGAGCAATTTAGCAATTGTTCGTCCATAATAGGCTGGGTATCTTTTTTAAATACAACTATTGCAGATAAAAATATCTGATTTCATGTACTTTAAGCACTTATTTTCTACAATGTTGCTAGGAAATCAGCTTTCCGAGTCATATTTTGAACTGGCAGACAATATTTCATTTTAACCTGAAGTTAGTTTAGGTCACACTATACTAAAAGATTCACTTAACAAATTCAATGTAAAACCAACAACTTCAACGAAAAATAAAGTGAAACCTTTGCGCGTAGACACCCTCATAACCATAACTTTTCTTAAAGAGCATTCCAAGCCGAGCATAGTCCAAATATTTAGACGATTACGTCTAAGCGGTAGTCAAACGTTTTGACGCTCTAAAATATTAAGCTACTTTTTAGCTCAGCTGTTTTCGGAGAAAATCCGAGGTATTGTCATAGCCAGATCGTCGTCCGCCGTCCGTGCTTAACTAAAACTTTGACATTTTGTCAAGGTTTTTAACATTCTCTAAAATCAAAGTGCTTCTACCTACAACTTTGAAACTTGACATGTAGCTGCACCTCGATGAGTTCTACTAGCCACACCCATTTTTTGGGTCTCTAGGTCAAAGGTCAAGGTCACTGGGACCTCTAAAAAAGTCTGACAAGCTTTCGGAGCCGAGCGTGGCAC
The DNA here is from genome assembly GCF_020536995.1 of Dreissena polymorpha. Classification (NCBI taxonomy): domain Eukaryota; kingdom Metazoa; phylum Mollusca; class Bivalvia; order Myida; family Dreissenidae; genus Dreissena; species Dreissena polymorpha. Next base: position 126,791,068 of record NC_068359.1, on the reverse strand, counting down.
CCGTTATGCGGTGCTCTTGTTATAGTGGTAATATTTGGAGCGTACAACGGGAGAAAGACCAAAACAATGGTGGAAAGTTTTCCTTCTTTGTCTATATTGTTGCGCAAGTATTTTGTGCGAAACATTCAAGCCCCTGATATCAGACGAGTTACAGGGATCTTTTCACGGTTTGGTTAATTGACAACATTGAAAAAAGTTGTTTCAGATTCGCAAATTTTCGTTTTAGTTATGATATTTGTGAGGAAACAGTATTACTTGAAAATTTACCATAGTCCAATATAGCCATTATATGTATCTTTTGACGATTTGAAAACCTAAAAATTATAAAGCGTTGCAACGCGAAACGATTGAATAATTTGGAGAGTTCTGTTGTTGTCGTTTAAATTTACGAAACTACGAAGATTGCTTATATAAGGTATAAAATACTCACCTTATAAAATACTTCTGTGTATACTCGGCGGAATAGCCGAGACGGCTAATGCGTTTTACTTCAGACTAACTCCAGGACTCCGGGGGTCACTGGTTCGAGCCCTTGTATCGGCTACTTTTTTTCCTTGTTTTAGTTTTATTCTTGATTTTTTACTGGAGCTTTTAAGATCCAATGTTTACATTTATCAATATAAAGCATTTAATGACAAACTTCAAAATATGCCAAAAATCTGTGAAAAGGCCCCTTTAATATCAAAGGACTACAATAATATTTGACATGCCTGTGTAGATAATTCATTTCTCGATAATGTCCTGTTAGAATATGAATTTTGCACGCCTGAGCAATTAAAATCCAACCACTATTCAAATTTTCAATATTCAATATAACGCAGCCTCGATTGTTTAAATGTGAAGAATAAACGGCGGAAAACACAGTTTGCGTTCGTCTGTTGTGAGCACAGAGCGTTATAAAAGAAAGCGATGTTTTTTTTTATACTTTTCTGGATTAATTGAGCATTTTTTTTTCTAAGGTGAAAATTAAAAATGTGCAAGTTCTGAAATAAATAACATCTTTTATTTGTATACGGTACATAAATAATCATTCCGAATTCAATCGCTGATGAATTACTAAGACGACATTAATAGACAAATACGCGTACACGTTTCACCGTAACGCCTTCGTCTGATTGGTTGATATTTAAATCTGTTTCAAAACATGGCGTGAGGTAACTAATAGAGTTGCGATTAAAGCAGGCATTTTACTTAAGAATTATTGCATTTCTAATTTCAATTCGACGATATTTGAGCTAAAATATCTTGAACTTTTGAACTAAAACTTAATGGGTTGGTATTATTTTGCAACTTCACGCAAATTGATAAAAATTTAAACTTTCTGGGGCGGTATTCTGAACATTTCTTAGATATTTTACATAGAATTTTCTAATTCTTAATTTTTTTTACTAAGAAAGTTTTTTATTTAAGATTTTCATCTAAGAATTTTTCTAAGACCATTCTTAGAGAAAAAACGTTCTTAGAAAATAAAACTATTTCGTTCGTAGAAAATTTGTATTATCGACAGATTAAGCGCTTTTTGCAGTTGTGCGCATGCGCGCTAATACTGCGAAGCAAAACAATATGGCAACTTCGATGAACAAAGTGTGTCATTCAAATACGCGAGTGTAATGTGTTTTAACACATTATATTAATTGTATATAGGACGTTATTCCATCTACTTTGCGTTAAAGCCGATAATAATGAAATCGCTCAAACGTTCAGAGTAGAGTATTGATAATAAATTAACTCTATAACCCAAAGTACATTTTTTTGCTCAGTCTTGTACATATGTCAAAGTATGACAAATGAATTGTCTTTGTCAGGTGTCACTGCAGCTGTCATGACCAACTCGAGGTGATGTCATTAGCAGAGCTGCTGAAGAGAAAGAAGATAATGCTTGAAATTTGATTGTTGAAAAAAAGCTGCAGTCACCATACATGTTTAATTTTCATTTTGATCATAAGCTTTTATTTTAGTTAATATCAAAATCCTTAGTTTATAGAAAAAATTCAAAACTTTTCAAAATAGCATTTGTTGTAATGAAAATTTAATGCATTTTTTACAATGAAAAGAATTTTGTTCACATGAAATATATGCATTTTGTTTGAAAACATTTCCTAACACATACAATTATATGTGTCTTGTTCTGAGAAAACTGGGCATAATGCATGAGCAAAAGTGTCGTCCCAGATTAGCCAGTGCAGTCCACACAGGCTAATCAGGGATAACACTTTCCGACTTAACTTGATTTTCGGTAATGAGGGACTTCCTTGAAACTAAAAATAATGTTTTGTTTTTGGGAAATAAATTAATTACTTACTGGCAAGCCTTTTCAGGTTTCAAACGAATTTCGCCATGCAGCACTCTCCATCTTCTTTTCAGTTGGCCTATTCCCCTTTCGACTTTTGATTTTGTTATTATGTGAGCTCTGTGATTTCAAATATACATTTAATAAAATCCAGCAAAATTATTTGAGTTGCTTTCTGAGAAAACTAGGCTTAATGCATGTGCGTAAAGTGTCATCTCAGATTAGCCTGTGCAGTCCGCACAAGCTAATCAGGGACGACACTTTCCGCTTTTATGGTATTTTTCGTTTGAAGGAAGTCTACACGATTTTCTACACGAAAATCCAGTTAAGGCGGAAAGTGTCGTCCCTGAATAGCCTGTGCGGACTCCACAGGCTAATCTGGGATGATACTATACTCACATGCATTAAGCCCAGTTTTCTAAGAACGTGTCTAATTTTTCTGATAATACTTTTTAAATTACAATCATTGTTTGATATTATTGCACTATATAAATACTGTATTTATTATTAATTGTATTGAAACACCTCATTAACTTAAAGTCTTATATTTTGCCATGGGTTGAGTTGTAAACATACATACAAAAACACTCATCATTACCTGTTATTGTTTTATTTCACAATATATAGAGGATATTTGTTGGAGTCGATGGAATATCGATTTTATTTCACGAGTGATCATATAGGCACAAATATTTTGACCTTGACCTTGAAATTAGGGTCCGCGTTAAGGTTTCGAAATCTGCGTTTAGGTTTCAAAAAATGCAAATAGTTTCTATCAAAGCGTTTTGCGGGGGGCATATGTCATCCTCTGGAGACAGCTCTTGTTTACCAATGGAACTATGTACGTCAATGTAAAATGCATCATTTACATAAGATAAATCACTGGAATCATAGTTTTTAAATGAAATCCTGTATACAAATACATGGGTGCATAATGAAATTTGGATAACTATGTATGAATGTAGGCAGTTAGGCTTCTATGTGTTAAGAATAAATGTATATTACTATTTTTTTTACCTGGGTATTGATAGAATGATATCCCATTCTATTGACATATGCATCCTCGTTGAGATGTGGAGCTTGAATATGCACTTGAGTGCCATCCACAACGCCAACAACATTTGGAAAGTTGGCTATGCCTTGGAAATCCGTCTTTACCCTGCTGACATCATGCATATTTAGAGGGAACAATATAAATCTTGATGTAGTTTCCCTGCTAGCGAGCATCTCAGTGAACTGTGCCACAGCCCTTGACACTGATGGCTGTGACAAATTATGAATGTTACCATCATTTATCTGGAAATCACCGGAGCAAAATAGCATAGGGTGATAAGGATTTTCTCTAAAGAATAGACATTCTTTGGCCCAAGTGTTTTAGGTGATAAACGTTCACCATATTCTTGATTAAGGCGATCGATGCCATCCTTATCTAACCGATATCTTCTTACAACCTCAATGTTCGTGAGGTTCTCAAATGTGTCCAGCCTTTCGTTCATATCTACAAGTCAATAAATAAACAAGGTTTATATTCCTTTATATTTTGTGTAAGAAAAATACACAAATAATAATATTGGAAACATTTTGTAATAATAAAATGTCAATTAACATCAGCGTTTACATTTGGGGAAAAAATAATCATGAACACATGATAGTGTGATGCATTGGGTTGCTAATTGCTTCATTAGGTTGGGTATCATTTGTCGGGTCAGGTATTGATGCTTAAAGGCTTATTTGATTTTTACAAACCAAAGTTCATTTCAAAGGCAATACGTATGTAAAAATGGCAATTCACCATCCGGTTACAAATAAAATATGAACATTTCAACAATGTAAACAACGTTAGGATGACAATAACTTAAAATAGAAACCAAAGAAATACTATAATGTTTTTCTTTCAAATCAGTATAAAAGTTAAAATGGTATTAAATTGACATTTGATTACACTTTCTCCAATTTAATAAATGTTACCAATTCTAAATCCATACAGTGTTATACAATTATGAGCATTAAACCACAAAGCAACATAAATGATGCGCTTTTCGATCGTTATGTACCTATTTACATAGAAAACGTTCATTTGAAGTTTTCCAAAATGTACCGTAACTGACACGTCCGCCATATTTGTTTTGATGGAAAGTTACTGTATCTACGGAGGTTTCGTCACTCAACAGTGTCGTATTTTGTATAAGAGGGGAAGTAAATGTTTCGAAATACTATTAAATTGAATGATAATAATAAATAAATACTGTCAAAATATATTAAATAAATTGTGTACACACATTTGCGGGGGTAAACTTACGAAAGTGGGTATTTATGTTTCGTAATTAGTTGCCTTTCACTCATTTAAAATGTAAACATTATTTACCAATGTTAAAATTTAACTTACCTGTGATGGTTCGACGTGAAATTCGATATTTGTTTTTATGAATCAACACAAAATGGCCGATACAAATTTTATCTAAGAAAATTCTATAAGTTTAAGACAGGTGTTGAGGTTTCTAACTTTTTTAGTAAAATTTGGCAACTCTTAGAAAATTCTAAGAGATAAGAACGTTTCTTAGACAAAAACTAAGAAAATATTACAGTTATAGTAAAATACTTAGAAAAAACGTGAATTCTTAGCGAATATTTTGTCTAAGAAAGTTTCAGAATACCGCCCCTGGTTTCCATCACGTCATTGGTCCTTGGCCGATAAGACTTTCTAAAGAATTTAGCCCATATAGAAAGTATCTCTAAATGCTTTGCGCGTCTTATAAATAAAAATAGTCTAGTCGTTTTCCTATAGCAAATTGATTTCAACTTATACTTCAGTTTTTATTGTTAAATCTTTGCTAATGCATACAATTATCATTAATTAGACATAAATGTGAGCGATTACCTCTTAAATGTGTAAAAAATTGTGCTATAAAGCCACTTCTGTACATTTTGAAAAAAAACATAAACAAAACATGAAGAGTACTTGTCGTTTATAGAATTACCGTGAATTATCTTGAACGAAATTATTTTTTTGCATAGGTTACACATAACCAATTGTTGTTGTACAACAAACCACATCACTTTTAAGCTTTTTGTTAGATAAATGACACTATCTGATTGTATGGTGTTTTTCTTTTAAAGACAGTCTCTGGTACTGGGATGACAATTAATGCATATGCACTAAGCCCTGTTTTCCCAATATGAAGCTTTAATTATCTTTTGAATTAATGAATTAAAAAAAAAACAACATCTCAACCTGTGCTTTAAGACACGCTCTTTATAAATGTGAATGGGGTGTTTTCATTTCAATCTTGCGATATAAAAAGCTATACCATAATTTTAAAAACTGAGTTGCGTCTAAGATTATACAACAGCGAACAACTTCAGTGCCTTCAGCGCTTTGATTTTTCTTTCTCTTATGGTATCTACTTTTTCAGTGTTCATGAAGCATTATTATATATGTAATGTGTATCACTTTGATAAATACGGTATCGTATAAGTAATCAACATGTTATTTAGAAGATGTGTACGGTTATGTTTTAACGCAACAAATGCGCGGGTTTGTCATTTTTGTAAATCTATCGATTCACCATTCGAGATGTGCATTTTACAGAGAACCGCTATGAAGAAGTAAAAAGAAAAGGCGATATTGCAGATGAGGCGTTAATTGGCGAAGAAACCCAACACAAACACAAACAGAGTATTTTAAATGGTACATTTTCCAAAGATAGCTATAATTCTCAGTTAGAAACAGAATCGGCAGTTGACAATTTCAGAAAATGTCAGACGTGATCATAAGGTTTACTTTAATAAGACTTGCAATACCAGTCTGTTTGACTGTAAGAAGAAATTGTGGGCTTTGTTAACTTGTGTGAGATCTAGTTTCAATAAAGAGTGTTATACCTTATTGATGTATTGTTATGTTTGGTTGGCTAAAACTATTTTGATAAGGTATAGTTGTTTTGCTCACGATGCAAACGCGAGTAAATACAATTATTCTCGTTCTTAAACTGGTCTGTTTTATGTGCCTAGTCGTATTCGGGATTTGTTGTTTTGAGTTTACTAATAGAATAACCCATTTATTTTCCCAACTGTTGTATTAATGGATTGCTTTAAGTATATTGTATTTAATTGTTGTGACCTTTTTATGATAAATGTATTTGGTACACGTCTTTGTATTAGTTACGTACATATAATTTCAACAAATGTTGTATTGAAATAAAAGGTTATTTGTCCTAATTATCCAACTGATGGATTTGCGTCTTACAAGACATAGTCGTATTTAGAGCTTTAAGGTGTTACCCAAGATTTAAGAAACAAAACCAGAGAACAAGTGATTCATTTATTTGTAAAGACGATAAGGATATTATGTTTGTAAATACGTAATGTGAATATACAGTTTTTAAAATCAAAGTGGGTATTTTAAGACAATGATATATAATATTTTTAAATAGAACAGATTCATCGACTTCTGCTGTTAAAACTGCTTGAAAGTTGTTTGTGTTTTGCAATTATGTCGTATCTCTAACTGTAATTTTTTAGACCAGTTTATTTGAGTAAAAAGTGAAATTATGTCTTTTAATATATGTAAGCATGTATTTTAATCTACTATAAATGATAATTGTTAAATTTACTATAAAGGATTATTGTATAATCTAATATAAATTATTATTATTTAATTACTATAATTGATTATTGTTTAATATACTATAAATTATAATTTGTTAATCTGCTATAATTGATGATTGAAGATATTATTTTTATCTGAGTGATAGGTCCAACAAATATGATTTCCGTTCCTGCGTGGTTGGTGTCAATAATGGTGCATATATAAGTGCCAATAACAATAATGTGGGTACAAAATCGTAGAAACTTGGAAGGTAAAAGAGAGCGTCCACTTAAATCACGTTGTGTCAAAAATTAGATTAAAGGCTGAATATAAACTAATAAACAGTCGCTCCGGGTTTGATCGATGAAACCGTGCTTCATCAGTTCGGGAAACAATTAGATTCGAACCCTTCAATTATATTGAGGGCTAAGGTCCGATGTTTGCTTGTTACATCCCATACACACTCTTGTGTATTATGTGTCTTTATTTGCATCCCATAAACGACTTTAGCACGACATTGTTCACATCAGATTTATGCAATTATAGTCCGGCTGTTTTGTTTTAATTGAACATATGGATATATTTTTAAACGGATTTGTAGATTGCATTAAAATGATCATTGTTTTTGTTTGGAGTTTTAAGGGGGCCTATAGCTTATTCGTCCGTGTTGTGGCCAGTTTCATTAAATCGCCAGGAATACTTATCGGTATTTCTTAGAACCATACACATCCATTTATTGTTGGTTGTAATGATTACACTATTTAATGCGTAACCATATGTGTTGAGTTTTCTATATTTTTAAGAAAGAGGGTTGGTTTGAAAGGACACTCACTCGTGAAGCCATATGCAACGAATCATACATATATTTGATTGGCCTAGATCAAAGTTGTTGATAAGTACATGTAAAAATGTCCATTTAGGGTTGTTGTTTCAATAATGGTGACGCCAGGACAAGCCAGTCATGCAACGGTTTCTGATTGCCTAAAGGGGCCTTTTCACGTTTTGGTGAAATGACAAAATATCTATCACACTATATCCAATCAAATAATCATATAAAGGTCATATCGCTAGAATCTGACGAAGAAATTAAAAAGTCCCTATTTGCTGACGATGCACTTTCTTTTTTAAATGACAGTAGTGACTCATTCAATAATCTTATAGAATCGCTAACCCTTTTTGGAATGGCATCGGGTCTTAAACTAAACAAAAGTAAATGCACTGTGCTACGAGTAGGTAAATTAAAACAAAGTAATATTCATATTTAAAAGTAAATGAAATTCAACTGGACATCAGATGAAGCAACAACGTTAGGAATAACCTTTACAAACAATGAAAATGAAACAAGTCTAAAACACATATTGCCTAAATTACAAAAAATATAAAATTGTTTAAAATCATGGCATCATTGTAAACTTACACTAATCTGAAAAAACACCGTGTTGAAAACGTTTGCACTCCCTAAATTAATGTATACACTAACAGTTCTCCCAAACCCATCAAATGATATTATTGAATATATAAAATCAGAAATATTTAATTTCATATGGGACGGTAAACCTGATAAAATTAAGCGAACTCAATTAATTCAACCAGTAGAATATGGAAGTATCAAACTAACGGATATAGATTCATTCCTGAATGCAATCAAATGCAGTTGGGTTAAAGATATTTAGATAATACTAATACGAGTAAATGGAATTTATTCTAACAGAAAATTCTTAAAACATACGATGACTCCTTACTTTTTGAATGTAATATCGACAATTATGAGACATGACTTCTAACAATAAAACGTTTTTCTATTATTAATGGTTCGAACAAAACATAAAATATGTTGATCAATTGTACGACTACAGAATAAACGACTTCTATTCTTTTGATAACTTATGCTACATATTCGGAATACCTACAAGTAATTTCCTGATGTACTACACATTGCTCAAAAGTATACCCATACACATTAAAGCTGTTACCAAAACAAATAACACACCATGTACTCAAAAACATTCGTAGAAAACATAATTGCAAAGAAAACAAAAACGAACACAATATTTTACACACTTCAAATTAAAAACCCTGCGGAAATCTCTAAAGCTCAAACTAAATGGCAAAACCTTCTTGGAGGAAAATAATTTAATTGGAAACAAATATTTGTCATGCCATATAAATCAACTATTGATAACACACTGAGAAATTTTCAATATAAATACATCCATAGAATCATAGCTACAAATAAATATATTTTTAAGTGCAACCTATCCAACACCAATATATGTGATATGTGTAGTGAGCATATTGAAACAATATAACACTTTTTCTGGGAGTGTAAACATATTCAATCTCTATATGGACTCAATTGACAACCTTTCTAGAAAAACAACGATTACATGTTAAATTATCTCTCTCAGACATCAGTTTAGGGTAAATACCTTCAAAATACAAGAGGTTAATAACGCTGTGAATTACATAATTATATTAATAAAATATTTTATATTCAGCATGAAATGCAGAAAACAAACACCAACAATGAACTGTTTTATCAATTATTTAAACCTGAAGATTCAAATTGAAAAAATAGCCCTAAACAATGATACACTTCATATATTCGAGAACAAATTGAAAACACATTAAACTTTCATAAACAAGTCCAGTTTGCTTTCTACCCACTTTATGCAACTCATCCTTATTCAAAACTTTTCTGTTGTTTTTCTTTTTTTAAAACACCTATCACAAACAACCAAAGAAAAAATACATATTAACCTTTTATTAATCAAAAGGAAACCACAAGGTCAAAAAAGTATATATTAGCATATATGGTATAACATGGTTTTGAACATTATTGCTGCTACATGGTATCACTTAGTTTTATGATCATATACTTGTATACATTGTATGTCTTATATTGAATTTAAAAAAAAGAAAATGAAAGAAAAAAAATTGTTTCAGATTCGCCAACTTGCGTTGTAGTTATGATATTTGTGAGGAAACAGTAATACTGAACATTATCCATACTCTAAAGTATCCATTATTTGCATATTTTGATTATTTAAACCCCTGAAAATTATAAAGTGTTGTAACGCGAAAAGATTGAAGAATTTGGAGAGTTCTGTTGTTGTCGTTATATTGTATGATACTACAAGGATTGCTAATATAAAGCATACAATACATCACTCATTGTATGAGCACAGATGACCGAGTGGTCTAAGCGATAGACTTTTACTCCAGGGGTGAATGGTTTAACCCTATTTTAGGGTTATTTTTTGTTTCTTTAATTATATTCTTGTTTTGTTTTTTTTGTAATGGAGCTTTTTAGATCTAACAATATAAGTATATTCTGACGAGCGGTATATCTTCTCGGTCGCACCAATGCATTGAACAAGAGTTATTTGTAGATGCATAGATTTAAACATCACAGCTTCTACGCATCTTTTTTTGCCGGACGATGTATCAATACTGCAATTTGTACTATCATCAATCGGGGTATAGTATTTGTCCACAATTAAGAAAACAGACGGATAAGTAAAACATTTGAAAAACACCTATACAAGTCATCAGAAGACGCCATTCTTTACTTATCATGACATGGATTGCGAATACTCGTTATTTCATTTCGATCTACACCTTGGAAAGCGATTTCAGTAACAGTTCAAAGAATGTCTGAAAAAAACCCGCTAGTATTTGGGCATGATACATTCATGCTAACAAAACAAAACTATAATCAGAAAATCATCAATGGGACTGAAAGTATGTTGATATAATGGGAACATCAATCTAAATGTAGTGCTTTTTGTCAAAGAAATTGTAAAGTGCGCACATAAATGGCGGATTATATGTCCCAAGTACTTATGCACTGAACACGTAGTTTCCGATTTATGCATACATTTCGATCATGTTTAAGTGGATAAAGCTATTATTGTCACCGCATAATGTGACTATTTGGTTCATGCATGATGAGAATATATGCATACGTGAATGTTCCTATCAGATATAAAAGCACAGCTTTCTGTTGGTCTCGGGTTATGATATAGCGGGTGTAGACACCATATTCTGATATTCTGAATATAGTAATGGCTTTATGTGATGTAAAATTGTGCTATTATGTTGTTTTTTTAACTGGTTCTTCGAGCCTTTGGGTTCTGATATAATATGTATAGTCACCGTGTAAATTTTGTATCGGATTCTGTTTTGGTGGGTGTAGTCGCTTTTGTGGATATCGGTTTCTTATAAAGTTGATAAATAGCAGAGCGCTCAGTTTGTATCGGGTTATAAAATTGTGAGTATAGTGACCTCCTTCTTAGGGTCTTGTGTTTTGAAACAAATGGCAGATTCATAGCGTTCACTTGTTCTCGGGTGCCTTTGCAGTGAGTATAAGCACCACGATATGAAAATATCCGATTAGAATCGGCTGAATTCACCGCGTTCTGAGAGTCTCTTGATTTGCTTTCTTGAAACGGTCTATGGGCTTCGTGGTCTGATATAATTTGTCTTGTGACCGTATTTATTTACTGAGTTTTTGATAAAGTGAGTATAGTCATCGGGTCCTGTCAGTTTATGTTTTTTAATCAGTGTATAAAGTCACCCGTCTCTGTGGATCTTTGCAGTGAGTATAAGCACCACGATATGAAAATATCGGATTAGAATCGTCTGAATTCACCGCGTTCTGAGAGTCTCTTGATTTGCTTTCTTGAAACGGTCTATGGGCTTCGTGGTCTGATATAATTTGTTTTGTGACCGTATTTATTTACTGAGTTTTTGATAAAGTGAGTATAGTCATCGGGTCCTGTCAGTTTGTGTTTTTTAATCAGTGTATAAAGTCACTCGTCTCTGTGGATCTCTGGTGATCGTACAGTGGATATGATATTTAGGGTGTGTGGATCCCGATTTCTGATAAAGTAGCAATACACACCAAGTTCTGTGAGTCGTGGGTTTCCTCATACCGTGGGTATAGACGCCCCTTTTTAGGTATTAGGCTTTCATATTAATGGGTATGGACACCATGTTTCGTGTATGTCCGGTTCAGATATAGAGGGTATAAAGGCATAAGGGTTTGTGTTCCGGCTATTAAGTAAATTGTAGGGTACACTACAATGTTTTCTAAAAATATTTCTGGGCCAAGTTTGCGGGTTGAAGTTTCTTTTACAACGGTTTTCCTCCAATCATATGTATATTGGCCTATCCAAGGTAATGGCCCCAGTTTTTTAGTAGTGTGTACTTGTTGTATCAATGAGCATCTTCTCTAGAAAATTTGTTGTGTCTCACTGTCCGGCAGCTTGGTTCTTATCATCTATATAGGACCACATGCTATAATATGGTTTCTCTCCAGCTGGTGTATTTGAGCATTTACTGTATGCATTAGACGACATAGAATGTGAATAGGTACTGCGTTATTTAGATGTTGGGATCTCAATATTTGGTAAATTTGCTTTATTTATTTAAATGTATCATCATGCAGTTATATTAAACGATTTGTATTGGGCTTATTGTCTTACTTGTAAAGCAGCAGTGATTCTGTTTAAATATACACATGGTTGTCGACTAGCCAAAGGTATCTCAAATGATTATAAGAAATGTAAGGGTTTTCTCCCTTGAATGATACACTATGAATTTCAAATATTTCAAAAGTATGTACATCTATGAGCGAGCTCAATACGAAAGATAATACTATGACGGGGATTGTGTCAATGAACTTGGTGTTAAAAAGTTGATGCCCGTTTAAACTTTCTTTAAACCTTCAAATTGTTAATTGCACTCGACCGAGGTAAAGTTTTATACATTAAATAGATACGAGGCCAACGGAAATAAAAAATAAAGCGAAAAGAAAACATGAGCTTACAATCTTCGGTGTTTTGAGATTCTCCATTTTAATTTCGATCTACAGACCATTTAAGACCTTCTGTAAATATAGTTGTTGACAAGATCGTCAAGAGCAGTTTTTGGATCGGGAATTTATTAATAAAGCTTATTGTTTACGGAAGTATGTAAGTAGGATTATGAAAGCTAACAAGTATTTATGTCCTGCAGAGAAACAAAAATAAAACACTTACTTATTGAAATGTGCGTTCGAGTATTAGCTATAAAATATTAATAATGAATGGCTGGAGAAGAACAATAATATGTTTATATATTCGGATATGTATTTGAGTGTATTGATGTAACATATATTTGCTCTTCATCCCATCCATGAATGTAACAACATTAACCCATTTATGCCTAGTGGACTCTCCCATCCTTCTAAATTGAATCAATTTATTTCCAAAATAAGGGATGTCTAGTATATTTATTTCTTTATTTAGAATATTTTTACAGAAATTCATTTCAGCAAACAGCGCAGATCCAGATTAGACGCCGCATCATGCGGCGTCTCATGTGGGTCTTCGGTGATTGCCAAGGCCTTTTTTCTAGACGCTAGGCATACATGGGTTAACCTTAGAATGAATTGCAGACAGTGTTTTATAGTTTTATTGTATTCATTCTGAATAGTTTAATATCGTGATATTGGTATTGTGTTCCATTCGCAAATAAAACATATGTAAAAGAGGTTTCATCATTCCTAAATGTGCGCTATTTCATTATGAGGATCGGCATTATAACGTGACTGCATTGGGTTTCAAAAGAGCCACACATTGAACGAAACAACTTTTGTTTAATATATCGTGTTTTTTTCTCTTCCAGATAACACTCCATTTCTAACTGGTTATGCCTCTCGAAGGTGAGTTCGGTTATGGACTGTTTTGTGTAAATAACCGTTTCTTAAGTAAAAGCATTTTAGTTTCTACTTTATCGGAAAAAGTGCAATGGTTTGCTGATGGTATTTGCCCTGGTTTATTTGTGTCAAAATCTTCAACAAAAAGCCCCATGCTTCTTTTATCTGAAACAAGCAGTTCCCGGGCTTCGAATGTATGATTCCGATGTGAGGTTATGTTTACGTTATATGTTTCAATACGTGCTACCGTTAGATATCAACAATTATGATGAGATTACATGTATAGTACTGCACGTTTCCATTTGTTTGTCATCAACATTGTAACATTTAAACAATCGAGGTATACATTATTTGCCAGAGTTCTTTAAAAGAGTTAAGTAAATGTGTATCAATAATATCTAATGCAGTTTTAATGCAGGGTTTTGTTTGACCACACACTAGGTCTCTGGGTTAGAGTGAATAAAATTAAAGTTTGTTTACAGTTTGAAAATCATATTTATCAAATCTGCTTAATCATTTCATTGTTGGCTAAATAAACCACTCATGATCAGCTGTTATGGTTGGTAGCTCTCAAGTGACCGTATATATGTATTGTGCAATGTCTGTTTTCAGATATTTACTCCAAACGATATCTCCTAAAACGTTGGTAGCGCTTT